>NC_080590.1:63092833-63393416 GCF_029962835.1 Magnolia sinica | reverse complement strand
AGGTTATAAGTTTAGGCTTAGGAAATCGGGTTCGGGTTCGGGATTGGGTTTAGGTTTGGGTTTTCAAGTTTAGGTTTAGGTTTAGGTTAGGGAGTAGAGATTAGGATTAGGTATAGGTATAGGTTTAGGGATTTGAGAATACGTTAAGGTTTAGGTTTATGAAATTAGGTTTGAGTTATAGGTTTAGGTTTAGGTTAGGTTATAGGTTAAGGTTTAAGAAATTGAGTTTTCAAGTAATAGGTTATAAGTTAAGGTTATAGGTTAAGGTTTAGGTTATAGGTTAAGTTTTAAGTTTAGTTTAAGGTTATATAGGTTTAGGTTTAGGTTATAGGTTTGGGGATTTAAGAATAGGTTTAGGTTAAGGTTATAAGTTTAGGTTTAGGAAATCGAGTTCGAGTTCGGGATTGGGTTTAGGTTTGGGTTTTCTTATTTAGGTTTAGGTTTAGGTTAGGGAGTTGAGATTAGGATTAGTTGTAGGTTTAGGTTTAGGGATTTGGGAATACGTTAAGGATTAGGTTTAGGAAATCAGGTTTGGGTTATAGGTTTAGGTTTAGGTTAGGTTATAGGTTCAGGTTTAGGAAATTGAGTTTAGGTTATAGGTTTAGGTTATAGGTTAAGGTTTAGGTTTTGGTTAAGGTTTAGGTTTAGCAATAGGTTATAAGTTTTGAGATTTGAGAATAGGTTTAGGTTAAGGTTATAACTTTAGGTTTAGGAAATCGGGTTCGGGTTCGGGAATGGGTTTAGGTTTGGGTTTTCAATTTAGGTTTAGGTTTAGGTTAGGGAGTTGAGATTAGGATTAGGTATATATTTAGGTTTAGGGATTTGAGAATACGTTAAGGTTTAGGTTTAGGAAATCAAGTTTGAGTTATAGGTTTAGGTTTAGGTTAGGTTATAGGTTAAGGTTTAGGAAATTGAGTTTAAGTTATAGTTTAGGTTATAAGTTAAGGTTATAGGTTAAGGTTTAGGTTATAGGTTAAGTTTTATTTTTAGGTTAAGGTTATATAGGTTTAGGTTTAGGTTATAGGTTTTGAGATTTGAGAATAGGTTTAGGTTAAGGTTATAAGTTTAGGTTTAGGAAATCGGGTTCGGGTTTGGGATCGGGTTTAGGTTTGGGTTTTCAAGTTTAGGTTTAGGTTTAGGTTAGGGTGTTGAGATTAGGATTAAGTGTAGGTTTAGGTTTAGGGATTTGAGAATACATAAAGGTTTAGGTTTAGGAAATCGGGTTCGGGTTATAGGTTTAGGTTTAGGTTCGATTATAGGTTAAGGTTTAGGAAATTGAGTTTAGGTTAGTTAAGGTTTAGGTTTAGGTTAAGGTTTAGGTTTAGGTTTAGGTTATAGGTTTTGAGATTTGAGAATAGGTTTAGGTTAAGGTTATAAGTTTAGGTTTAGGAAATCGGGTTCGGGTTCGGGATCGGGTTTAGGTATGGGTTTTCAAGTTTAGGTTTAGGTTTAGGAAATCGGGTTCGGGTTATAGGTTTAGGTTTAGGTTAGGTTATAGGTTAAAGTTTAGGAAATTGAGTTTAGGTTATAGGTTTAGGTTATAGGTTAAGGTTTAGGTTTAGGTTAAGGTTTAGGTTTAGGTTTAGGTTATAGGTTTTGAGATTTAAGAATAGGTTTAGGTTAAGGTTATAAGTTTAGGATTAGGAAATCGGGTTCGGGTTCGGGATTGGGTTTAGGTTTGGGTTTTCAAGTTTAGTTTTAGGTTTAGGTTAGGGAGTTGAGATTAGTATTAGGTGTAGGTTTTGGTTAGGGATTTGAGAATACGTTAAAGCTTAGGTTTAGGAAATCGGGTTCGGGTTATAGATTTAGGTTTAGGTTAGGTTATAGGTTAAGGTTTAGGAAATTGAGTTTAGGTTATATGTTTAGGTTATAGGTTAAGTTTTAGGTTTAGGTTAAGGTTTAGGTTATAGGTTTTGGGATTTGTGAATAGGTTTAGGTTAAGGTTATAGGTTTAGGTTTAGGAAATCGGGTTCGGGTTCAGGATTGGGTTTATGTTTGGGTTTTCAAGTTTAGGTTTAGGTTTAGCTTAGGGAGTTGAGATTAGGATTAGGTGTAAGTTTAGGTTTTAGGATTTGAGAATACATTAAGGTTTAGGTTTAAGAATTCAGGTTTGAGTTAAAGGTTTTGGTTTGGGTTAGGTTATAGGTTAAGGTTTCAGAAATTGAATTTAAGTTATAGTTTAGGTCATAAGTTAAGGTCATAGGTTAAGGTTTAGGTTATAGGTTAAGTTTTAGGTTTAGGTTAACTTACATAGGTTGAGGTTTAGGTTATAGGTTTAGTGATTTAAGAATAGGTTTAGGTTAAGGTTATAACTTTAGGTTTAGGAAATCGGGTTCGGGTTTGGGATCGTGTTTAGGTTTGGGTTTTCTAGTTTAGGTTTAGGTTTAGGTTAGGGAGTTGAGATTAGGATTAGGTGTAGGTTTAGGTTTAGGAGATCGGGTTCAGGTTATAGGTTTAGGGAGTTGAGTTTAGGTTATAGGTTTAGGTTATAGGTTAAGGTTTAGGTTTTGGTTAAGGTTTAGGTTTAGGTTTAGGTTATAGGTTTTGAGATTTGAGAATAGGTTTAGGTTAAGGTTTTAAGTTTAGGTTTAAGAAATCGGGTTCGAGATTGGGTTTAAGTTTGGGTTTTCAAGTTTAGTTTTAGGTTTAAGAAATAGGGTTCAGGTTATAGGTTCCGATTTAGGTTAGTTTATATGTAAGACCCGTGTCCTAATCCTTACTGTTCCGTTGGCTTCCGCGGTCCTTCCGGTCAAAATTCCGTCAACCTTCGTACCATATCCGGTGTTTGCACACGATCCTAGGTCAGGTTCCGCGCACCGATAACGGCTTGATCCGAAAGTTGTATTATAGCGACCGCTCCGTCGCTGCGGTTCCAACGCCGCGTCTTGTGCATGAAACCGACGCTTAGATCATAAGTTGGGGACTATGCATTATAATGACCGTGGACCGCGTATTGCGGGGCCCACCTATTCCATGTGGCACTAATCTCTAGGAAATTATGAGAATGATGTCATCACCCTACCCTAGCTATAGTCACCCTACCCTAGCTATAGCCACCCTACCCTAGCTATAGCCACCCTACCTACCCCTATTCCTCTTACAAGCATTTAATGCTAGCCACCCTCTCTTACAACTCATTATTACCTACCTAAGCTACTTTCCCTCTCTCTTATCTCTCCCTCTCTCTCCTTTATTCCTTCATAAATTTTTTCAAGCAAAAGAAAAACCCATACGTGAGACCCTCTCCCATTTCTCCCAAGCTACTTGTGTGGCCCACCTTTCCCACCCCTTCATCTCTCATCTCAACCATCTATTTTTCATCTTCCTCCATCAAAGAGTAGCACAAGGAGCTAAGGAAGCCAAGGGAGCAAGAAGATCAAGTGGTGGGTGTTGGATAGGATAGTTTTTGATGTTTTTAAGATGGGCCAAGTGAGGCCAACCGATCAATGGTTTGGATCTCGCTTTGGACCCTAAGATGTGGCCGATGGCCCACTTGGATCATCATGATCATTCCATGACGGGGCCATCCTCCATGGACCCCATCATGATGTTTATCTTCTTGTATAATTAGGGTCATCTAGACCGCTTAATTTGGTGGAGAAGGGATCTCCACCGTTGGATTTAATTTTCATGGGCCACATAAAAGGGGACCCACTTGATGTATGATTTAGTGCAAGGGAGGGCCCATAGTGCCGGGGTCCCTCCATCACACGGTCTCACTCTCTATATCTCTCCCTTTTTATTTTATTTTTATTTTATTTTATTTTTATTTTTATTTTGTGGTATGATGGTGAGGTTGTATGGCCACTTGAATGGACCCCACCATGTAGTAAACATTTTATTTGAGTGGGGCCCACCTTATATGTGTACTACCCACACCACTCATCAGTGGTGGCCCACCTGAACAGGCCCACCTCAAATGTCCAGACCGTCCAGCGTCGTCCCTGGACGCTGGACGTGTAAATGGGAAAAACACAAATATCAACTTTTTCCAAAGTTTTGGGGTGGCCTATTCATGTAGGCCCCACCTTGATGTATGTATTAAATCCACACCATCCATTCCCTTCCCAAGCTCTTTTTAGCCGTTGACATGAAAGATAGGATCCATCAGACTTTCAGGCGGGCCATACCGTAGCAAATGGTGGTTTTCACCATTGAAAACTTCCTTGAGTGGTTGTACATTGAAATATGTCCAATATTGGACTTGTTCTGCTCGTGGTGAGCCATGGAAGAACGCTGGACGGTGTGGATTCACTGGATATGGACCCCACCTGCGAAATCCTTACAAAAACAAAAAAAAAAAAAATAAATAAAAAATCAGCGCAGCAGGCGCTGCCTGCGCCAGCGTCCGGGCGGACGGGCCAAGTACAGCCACCCACGGCTGTAGCCGTGGGCCCCACCCTGATGTTTATATGTTGTCTAAACCGTTCATATGGTGGGCCCCTACCTGACATGGGCCCACCCCAAAAATCAGCCCGATCCAAGACTCAGGTGGCCCACACCATGTGAAACAGTGGAATCGAACATTTACCTTTGAAACCCATTTGGGGTCCACAGAAGTTTTGGATCAGGGTGAAAATTTCTCCCACCCTCTATTTAGGCCCACTCGGCCTTGTCAACGGGTCGGATGGCCTAGAAACCTTGCGGTGGGCCCCACATGGAGCCCACATTGATGTATGTGTTTCATTCCCACCGTCCGCCTGGACGGTGGACGTGGAGCCACTCTGATGAGTGCGTGGGCCCACTGTGATGAGTGTGTGGGCCCACTGTGATGTGTGTGTGTGTATATATATATATATATATATATATATATCTATAAAATATTATATTTCATATAATATTTTATGTATTATATATGTATATATATTATATACTATATCTATATTATATACTATATTTATGTATATATTTTTTTTTTACCTATGTTGAGGCCCTTGATTGAGGCCCACCTTGATATATAGGTAAGGCCCACCTCAGTACTTGTGGCCCATGGTTGAGGCCCATTTAATGTATTAGGGGCCCATGGGTCGAGGCCCATTAAGATGTAACGTGGTTATTAGGTTGAGGCCCATTTGATGCACGTATGGGGCCCAACTGGCGAGGCCCATTTGATACATATAAGGCCCACGTGAGTAGGCCCATTGATGCATATATGGGGCTCAACTGTCGAGGCCCATTTGACATATGGAAGGCCCATAAGGTTAGGCCCATTTGATACGTTCTAAAGCCCACGGTTTATAGTCCATTGCAATGTATATAAGGCCCATTGGTGCGGCCCAGTGATGTGGCCACTTGATGAATACAAGGCCCATATGATATGGCCCATTTGACGTATTAAGGCCCAATGGGACGTGCCTGAGGTCCATTGCAATGTACGATCCTAACATAATTTATGTAATAATGTTTATGTCAGAGATATGCCTTGGGAGCAATGGTGGTTTGACGTCCACATTGCAAGTATAATGTGGTTAAATGTCCACATTATGACTTTCCCTAGGGCCCATTGTTAGGCCCATGCGTGTTATGTATAGGCCGTCTAGGCCCACCTTTGTTATGTACATCATCCATCTTATATAGTATGTTTAATTTCATGATTTATGATCATATGCATCATACGTATGCTTGATATGAGAAATGATGATCATAGCATATGCCTTTGGCCAGATTGTTTACTGCCGGATAGCGAGTGTTGCCCTACATGAGCGCATGATACGCGCAGGATTCTTGCATAGGATAGTGTGATTCATGCATTCGCATTGTGTGATATGGTTACTATACGCCCTAGCGACATCGGGGCCGTAGCCTCCACAGACGTATCGTGGTTGGCAGGATTGGATACCGGAAATATTGTTCTACATGGGGTGCGATAGATATCCCTGGGTGAAAGTCCCTAAACCCTTATGGTACCAGGAGGTTGCTCCAACGTCTAGACCGAGTGGATGCATGAGCGCTGATTGCCGACTACCAGACGGTTGCGCTTTCCACTGTGTCGTGGTCGGTTGGAAGGGGGTGCGGCCTTACCCGCCCGAGAGTGGGGGGCAATGCTAGGCTGAGTTTGACCAGCTCGAGGAATGGGTCCGCTATTGACGAGCCGAGCCCGATATTGGCAGGCGGATAGTGAGGTCTTTTCCATCCACCTTATTGCGCGCGATGGGGCGGCAATCTGGTTTGGAGTGTACTAGACCCCGGTGATATTCCAGATTTGAGCCGTATTGACATGTGGACTTAGATGAGGATTTGTATGCTTGACTTGCATTTTACATTGCATGGCCTTGGTATGGCCGACATCATTCTTTGCACCGCATGGCCTTGGTACGGCTAATGGGACTCTTAGCATTCATCAGCATGTTCCGCATTACTCTGATACTGCATAACTACATTACCACCCTCTAAGCTTTCTATAAGCTTATGCACGACCGTTGCGTGCAGGTGACATTAGATCGCAGCAGCGCTGAGGCTTGGACACGTGGCTGATCTTCTTTTGGAGTTTTGGTCTATCTTCATTGTATTTCCCTTATGCTCATTGTACCTGTAAAGTTTTTGATTATAGTGGAAATGTGATGAATGTTTTTGGTTGTGTTTGTGGGTTATGCCCTTGGTTATGCTTATTACGAATCAAACTGATGTTGAAAATCCTCCTTGTAGCATCCCAGGATCGAAACCTGGCGAATGGGCGCTGGGAGTCGAGAATGGGGTTCTACGGAGGCTGTCGGCGCCAGGTTCGGTGATCGGGAATTTTGTGAGCCCGGTTTCTGAGTTTGGGGCGTGACATTATAGGTTAAGGTTTAGGAAATTGAGTTTAGGTTATAGGTTTAGGTTATAGGTTAAGGTTTAGGTTTAGGTTAAGGTTTAGGTTTAGGTTTAGGTTATAGGTTTTGGGATTTGATAATAGGTTTAGGTTAAGGTTATAAGTTCAGGTTTAGGAAATTATGTTCAGGTTCAGGATTGGATTTAGGTTTGGGTTTTCAAGTTTAGGTTTACGTTTAGGTTAGGGAGTTGAGATTAAGATTAGGTGTAAGTTTAGCTTTTGGATTTGAGAAAACGATAAGGTTTAGGTTTAGGAAATCCGGTTTGAGTTATAGGTTTTGGTTTAGGTTAGGTTATAGGTTAAGGTTTAGGAAATTGTGTTTAAGTTATAGTTTAGGTTATAGGTTAAGGTCAAAGGTTAAGGTTTAGGTTATAGGTTAAGTTTTAGGTTTAGGTTAAGGTTATATAGGTTTAGGTTTAGGTTATAGGTTTTGAGATTTGAGAATAGGTTTAGGTTAAGATTATAAGTTTAGGTTTAGGAAATCGGGTTCGGGTTTGGGATCGGGTTTAGGTTTAGGTTTAGGTTAGGGAGTTGAGATTAAGATTAAGCGTAGGTTTAGGTTTAGGGATTTGAGATTACGTTAAGGTTTAGGTTTTGGAAATCGGGTTCAGGTTATAGGTTTAGGTTTAGTTTAGGTTATAGGTTAAGGTTTATGAAATTGATTTTAGGTTATAGGTTTAGGTTATAGGTTAAGGTTTAGGTTTAGGTTTAGGTTTTAGGTTTGGGGATTTAAGAATAGGTTTACGTTAAGGTTATAAGGTTAGGTTTAGGAAATCGGGTTCAGGTTCATGATTGGGTTTACGTTTGGGTTTTCAAGTTTAGGTTTAGGTTAGGGAGTTGAGATTTGGATTAGGTGTAGGTTTAGGTTTAGGGATTTGAGAATACATTAAGGTTTAGGAAATCAAGTTCGGGTTATAGGTTTAGGTTTAGGTTAGGTTATAGGTTAAGGTTTAGGAAATTGAGTTTAGGTTATAGGTAAAGTTTTAGGTTTAGGATAAGGTTTAGGTTTAGGTTTAGGTTATAGGTTTTGGGATTTGAGAATAGGTTTAGGTTAAGGTTATAAGTTTAGGTTTAAGAAATAGGGTTCGGGTTTGGGATTGGGTTTAGGTTTGGGTTTTCAAGTTTAGGTTTAGGTTTTAGTTAGGGAGTTGAGATTAGGATTAGGTGTAAGCTTAGGTTTTGGGATTTGAGAATACGTTAAGGTTTAGGTTTAAGAAATCAGGTTTGAGTTATAGGTTTAGGTTTAGGTTAGGTTATAGGTTATGGTTTAGGAAATTGAGTTTAAGTTATAGTCTAGGTTATAAGTTAAGGTTACACGTTAAGGTTTAGGTTATAGGTTATGTTTTAGGTTTAGGTTTAGGTTATAGGTTTTGAGATTTGAGAATAGGTTTAGGTTAAGGTTATAAGTTTAGGTTTAGGAAATCGGGTTCGGGTTTGGGATAGGGTTTAGGTTTGGGTTTTCAAGTTTAGGTTTGGGTTTAGGTTAGGGAGTTGAGATTAGGATTAGGTGTAGGTTTAGGTTTAGGGATTTGATAATACGTTAGGTTTAGGTTTATGAAATCGGGTTCGGGTTATAGGTTAAGGTTTAGGTTCAGTTATAGGTTAAGGTTTAGGAAATTGAGTTTAGGTTATAGGTTTAGGTAATAGGTTAAGGTTTTGGTTTAGGTTAAGGTTTAGGTTTAGGTTTAGGTCATAGGTTTTAAGATTTGAGAATAGGTTTAGGTTAAGGTTATAAGTTTATGTTTAGGAAATCGGGTTCGGGTTTGGGATCGGGTTTAGGTTTGGGTTTTCAAGTTTAGCTTTAGGTTTAGGAAACCAGGTTCGGGTTATAGGTTTAGGTTTAGGTTAGGTTATAGGTTAAGGTTTAGGAAATTGAGTTTAGGTTATAGGTTTAGGTTATAGGTTAAGGTTTAGGTTTAGGTTAAGATTTAGGTTTAGGTTTAGGTTATAGGTTTTGGAATTTAAGAATAGGTTTAGGTTAAGGTTATAAGTTTAGGTTTAGGAAATCGGGTTCGGGTTCGGGATTGGGTTTAGGTTTGGGTTTTCAAGTTTAGTTTTAGGTTTAGGTTAGGGAGTTGAGATTAGGATTATGTGTAGGTTTAGGTTTAGGGATTTGAGAGTATGTTAAGGTTTAGGTTTAGGAAATTGGGTTCTTGTTATAGGTTTAGGTTTAGGTTAGGTTATAGGTTAAGGTTTAGGAAATTGAGTTTAGGTTATAGGTTTAGGTTATAGGTTAAAGTTTAGGTTTAGGTTAAGGTTTAGGTTTAGGTTTAGGTTTAGGTTATAGGTTTTGGGATTTGAGAATAGGTTTAGGTTAAGGTTATAAGTTTCGGTTTAGGAAATTGGGTTCGGTTTCGGGATTGGGTTTAGGTTTGGGTTTTCAAGTTTAGGTTTAGGTTTAGGTTAGGGAGTTGAGAGTAGGATTCAGTGTAAGTTTAAGTTTAAGGATTTGAGAATACGTTAAGGTTTAGGTTTATGAAATTAGGTTTGAGTTTTAGGTTTAGGTTTAGGTTAGGTTATAGGTTAAGGTTTCAGAAATTGAGTTTAAGTTATAGTTTAGGCTATAAGTTAAGGTTATAGGTTAAGGTTTAGGTTATAGGTTAAGTTATAGGTTTAGGTTTAGGTTATATAGGTTTAGGTTTAGGTTATAGGTTTTGAGATTTGAGAATAAGTTTAGGTTAAGGTTATAAGTTTAGGTTTAGGAAATCGGGTTCAGGTTTGGGATCAGGTTTAAGTTTGGGTTTTCAAGTTTAGGTTTAGGTTTAGGAAATCGGGTTCGGGTTATACGTTTAGGTTTAGGTTAGGTTATAGGTTAAGGTTTAGGAAATTGAGTTTAGGTTATGGGTTCAAGTTATAGGTTATGGTTTAGGTTTCGGCTAAGGTTTAGGTTTAGGTTTAGGTTATAGGTTTTGGGATTTAAGAATAGGTTTAGGTTAAGGTTATAAGTTTAGGTTTAGGAAATTGGGTTCGGGTTTGGGATTGGGTTTAGGTTTGGGTTTTTAAGTTTAGGTTTAGGTTTAGGTTAGGGAGTTAAGATTAGGATTAGGTGTAGGTTTTGGTTTAGGGATTTGAGAATATGTTACGGTTTAGGTATAGGAAATCGGGTTCGGGTTATAGATTTATGTTTAGGTTTGGTTATAGGTTAAGGTTTAGGAAATTGAGTTTAGGTTATAGGTTTAAGTTAAAGGTTAAGGTTTAGGTTTAGGTTAAGGTTTCTGTTTAGGTTTAGGTTATAGGTTTTGAAATTTGAGAATAGGTTTAGGTTAATGTTATAAGTTTAGGTTTAGGAAATCTGGTTCGGGTTCAGGATTGGGTTTAGGTTTGGGTTTTGAAGTTTAGGTTTAGGTTTAGGTTAGGGAGTTTAGATTAGGATTAGGTGTAAGTTTAGGTTTAGGGATTTGAGAATACGTTAAGGTTTAGGTTTCAGAAATCAGGTTTGAGTTATATGTTTTGGTTTAGGTTAGGTTATAGGTTAAGGTTTGGGAAATTAAGTTTAAGTTATAATTTAGGTTATAAGTTTAAGTCATAGGTTACGGTTTAGGTTATAGGTTAAGTTTTAGGTTTAGGTTTAGGTTTTGGTTATAGGTTTTGAGATTTGAGAATAGGTTTAGGTTAAGGTTATTAGTTTAGGTTTAGGAAATCAGGTTCGGTTATGGGATCGGGTTTAGGTTTGGGTTTTCAAGTTTATGTTTGGGTTTATGTTAGGGAGTTGAGATTAGGATTAGGTGTAGGTTTAGGTTTAGGGATTTGAGATTACGTTAAGGTTTAGGTTTAAGAAATCAGGTTCAAGTTATAGTTTTAGGTTTAGTTTAGGTTACAGGTTAAGGTTTGGGAAATTGAGTTTAGGTTATAGGTTTAGGTTATAGGCTAAGGTTTAGGTTTAGGTTAAGGTTTAGGTTTAGGTTTAGGTTATAGGTTTTGTGATTGAGAATTCGTTTAGCTTAAGGTTATAAGTTTACGTTTAGGAAATCGGGTTCGGGTTCGGGATTGGGTTTAGGTTTGGGTTTTCCAGTTTAGTTTTAGGTTTAGGAATTCGGGTTCGAGTTATTGGCTTAGGTTTAGGTTAGGTTATAAGTTAAGAATTGGGAAATTGAGTTTAGGTTATAGGTTAAGGTTTAGGTTTCGGTTAATGTTTAGGTTTAGGTTTAGGTTATAGGTTCTGGGATTTAAGAATAGGTTTACGTTAAGGTTATAAGTTTAGGTTTAGGAAATCGGGTTCGGGTTCGGGATTGGGTTTAGGTTTGGGTTTTCAAGTTTAGGTTTAGGTTTAGGTTAGGGAGTTGAGATTAGGATTAGGTGTAGGTTTAGGTTTAGGGATTTGAGAATACGTTAAGGTTTAGGTTTAGGAAATCGGGTTCGGGTTATAGGTTTAGGTTTAGGTTAGGTTATAGGTTAAGGTTTAGTAAATTGAGTTTATGTTACAGGTTTAGGTTATAGGTTAAGGTTTAGGTTTAGGTTTAGGTTATAGGTTTTGGGATTTGAGAATAGGTTTAGGTTCAGGTTATAAGTTTTGGTTTAGGAAATCGGGTTCGGGTTCGGGATTGGGTTTAGGTTTGGGTTTTCAAGTTTATGTTTAGGTTTAGGCTAGGGAGTTGAGATTAGGATTAGGAGTAAGTCTAGGTTTAGGGATTTGAGAATACGTTAAGGTTTAGGTTTATGAAATCAGGTTTGAGTTATAGGTTTAAGTTTAGGTTAGGTTATAGGTTAAGATTTAGGAAATTGAGTTTAAGTTATAGTTTAGGTTATAAGTTAAGGTTACAGGTTAAGGTTTAGGTTATAGGTTAAGTTTTAGGTTTAGGTTTAGGTTATATAGGTTTAGGTTTAGGTTATAGGTTTTGAGATTTTTGAATAGGTTTAGGTTAAGGTTATAAGTTTAGGTTTAGGAAATCGAATTTGGGTTTGGGATCAGGTTTAGGTTTGGGTTTTCAAGTTTACGTTTAGGTTTAGGTTAGGGAGTTGAGATTAGGATTAGTTATAGGTTTAGGTTTAGGGATTTGAGAATACGTTAAGGTTTAGGTTTAGGAAATCGGGTTCGGGTTAGAGGTTTAGGTTTAGGTTAGGTTATAGGTTAACGCTTAGGAAATTGAGTTTAGGTGATAGGTTTAGGTTATAGGTTAAGGTTTAGGTTTAGGTTAAGGTTTAGGTTTAGGTTTAGGTTATTGGTTATGAGATTTGAGAATAGGTTTAGGTTATGGTTATAAGTTTAGGTTTAGGAAATCGGGTTCAGGTTCGGGATCTGGTTTTGTTTTGGTTTTTCAAGTTTAGGTTTAGGTTTAGGTTATGGAGTTGAGATTAGGATTAAGTGTAGGTTTAGGTTTAGGGATTTGAGAATACGTTAAGGTTTAGGTTTAGGAAATAGGGTTCCGGTTATGGGTTTAGGTTTAGGTTAGGTTGTAGGTTAAGGTTTAGGAAATTGAGTTTAGGTTATAGGTTTAGGTTATAGGTTAAGGTTTAGGTTTAGGTTAAGGTTTATGTTTGTAAGTGCTATAGTTTATATCCCTGTCCGTTGTCAAATTTGTGGTGTCAAAATCACTGTTATATATAACTTGCATAAGTGAAGCTCTCTCAAGGATCAACATTCATAAACAAGTTAAGCTCACAACAAGCAAAGCTCACAGGTACAAGAATCAATCTTGAATGGAAGAACTGCTCACAAGACAAGACTCAAGCTGCAAGACTTCAAGAAGAGTATAAGGCAGTTTGTAAAGAACTCAAGACACTTTCAAGATTGAGCTACATCAAGATTTCAAGATTGATCTACATCAAGACTTCAAGGCTCATACTTCAAGGTCACTTGTTCCTAATGTTTCAATGTCCTTACTTCATGGTTGAGGTTTGACTGACCATGGGTTGACCTTAGAAGTAGGTCACTCTGGATACATAAATTGAATGTTTATTTTACATAAGTTTGGTCTGTTCTTCGACTAGTCCTAGGCCTTCTTTGACTAGTCCTAGAGTTGCTTCGACCAGTCTAAGAAATTTCTCGATCAGTCGTGAGTTTGTTACAATTTTTAGATAAAATCTAGCTGACTAGTCCAGAATTCGACGATCGAAGATGTCGCATCTTGACGATCGAAAATCTTTGACTCAAAATCCAGCGATGTTTTGCAGGTTCGACCAATCGAAGGTGACCTACGACCAATCGAAGGAGACCTTCGACAATCGTAGAACGGTCAAAGCTTATCGCGCTGATTTTTCAAATGCAGATTACTTCGACTAGTCGAAGAGCTCCCTAGACCAGTCGAAGACGCGATCTGCTCACCTATAAATAGTGCACGAATCTTAGAAGAAATCATCGAATTAATTAATCCATTCAAGCCAATCTTCGTCGAACTTCTAAGAGATAATTCTGTGCTCCATCTAAGCTAAGTGTGCTTATTTAATATTCTTCTTTCCTTAACTTTATTTAATTGATTTTGTTTCTGCTATTCCAATCTAATTTGATAAGAGGAATTGTTATTCCCTTTCTTTGGAATCAAAATCAATTAAGGCAAGCCCTATTTGGTTTAATTTAAAATCTATTAGAATTAGAACCATTGTAATTGAGTACTGGATATTGAACTTGGACATTCAATCATCTACTCTGATTTGGTTCTACCAGGTTGCTATAACGAAGGAGATAATCAGGTATTTTACATTTAATTGTAAATTCCTTTCTGTTTTGGTTTCTTTCAAGATTTGCCAAAAAAATCTTATTGTATTGGTTATCTGTGGAGAGCCAGGAAAACTCAGAAGTGGAGTTTTTTTAATTGTGTAAGCCCACAGACAAAGACACAATTGTAAAGGTTTTGGGTGAACCTGGGAAAACCTATTTTGTTAGTGAACGCTAATATCCCCTGTGTGAGGATATTAGGAGTGGAGTAGCATTTTGTGTGGCTGTTGTTTAATAGTTGGTGAACACACAGGCGAACCACTATAATCCCTTGTGTTGTGGTTGAATAATTTATACTTCTGATCTTTAATTATTATTTTGTGGGATGTATGTATGGTGGTGAATGTTGTAATCATTTAATTCAAGCATTGTGAGAATTTTGTAATATTTTAGAATTTATTTTCTGTTATTCCTTTATCAGCTTGATATTCTATTTCCTTTAAAAGTTGTTCCAGTAAGGTTGCCCTGTCATTTTTATGGTGTATGGCTGTCCTTAGAACAATACATTTGTGATTACAATTTATTTTAATTCAGTTTGTATTTATTTCTGTATTCCTTTTCGGTTTGAGATTTGATACAAAGATCTTTCTAAAAATAAGGTTGTCCTACCATAAACTCTGGTTTTTGGAGTAAGGTTGTCCTTAGAACAACATTTGTATCAACCTCTCAAGATCTGAATTTTGAGGTTATTTTACTTTCTTACATTGTGATTTATTTTGGCTATCATATTCTTTTTAATTCCGCTGTTATAAGTTTTATTTGGCATTATCCTATTCACCCCCCCTCTAGGACATATAGCTAGGCCTTTTCAATGTTTAAGTTTAGGTTATAGGTTTTGGGATTTAAGAATAGGTTTAGGTTAAGGTTATAATTTTAGGTTTAGGAAATCAGGTTCGAGTTCGGTATTGGGTTTAGGTTTGGGTTTTCAAGTTTAGGTGTAGGTTCAGGTTAGGGAGTTAAGATTAGGATTAGGTGTAGGTTTTGGTTTAGGGATTTAAGAATACGTTACGGTTTAGGTTTAGGAAATCGGGTTCGGGTTATAGATTTACGTTTAGGTTAGGTTATAGGTTAAGGTTTAGGAAATTGAGTTTAGGTTATAGGTTTAGGTTATAGGTTAAGGTTTAGGTTTAGGTTAAGGTTTAGGTTTAGGTTTAGGTCATAGGTTTTGAGATTTGAGAATAGGTTTAGGCTAAGGTTATAAGTTTAGGCTTAGGAAATGGGTTCGGGTTCGGGATCGGATTTAGGTTTGGGTTTTAAAGTTTAGCTTTAGGTTTAGGAAATCAGGTTCGGGTTATAGGTTTAGGGTTAGGTTAGGTTATAGGTTAAGATTTAGGAAATTGCGTTAAGGTTATAGGCTTAGGTTATAGGTTAAGGTTTAGGTTGAGGTTAAGGTTTAGGTTTAATTTTAGGTTTAGGTTAAGGTTTAGGTTATAGGTTTTGGGATTTGAGAATAGGCTTAGGATAAAGTTATAAGTTTCGGTTTAGGAAATCGGGTTTGGGTTCGGGATTGGGTTTTGGTTTGGGTTTTCTAGTTTAGGTCTAGGTTTAGGTTAGGGAGTTGTGATTAGGATTAGGTGTAAGTTTAGGTTTAGGGATTTGAGAATACGTTAAGGTTAATGTTTAGGAAATCGGGTTTGGGTTATAGATTTAGGTTTAGGTTAGGTTATCGGTTAAGGTTTATGAAATTGAGTTTAAGTTATAGGTTTGGTTATAGGTTAAGGTTTAGGTTTAGGTTATGGTTTAGGTTTGGGTTTAGGTTATAGGTTTTGGGTTTTGAGAATAGGTTTAGGTTAAGGTTATAAGTTTAGGTTTAGGAAATCGGGTTCAGGTTCAAGATTGGGTTTAGGTTTGGGTTTTCAAGTTTAGGTTTAGGTTTAAGTTAGGGCATTGAGATTAGGATTAGGTGTAAGTTTAGGTTTAGGGATTTGAGAATACGTTAAGGTTTAGGTTTAGGAAATCAGGTTTGAGTTATAAGTTTTGGTTTAGGTTAGGTTATAGGTTAAGGTTTAGGAAATTGAGTTTAAGTTTTAGTTTAGGTTAGAAGTTGAGGTCATAGGTTAAGGTTTAGGTTATTGGTTAAGTTTTAGGTTTAGGTTCAGGTTATATAGGTTTAGGTTTAGGTTATAGGTTTTGAGATTTGAGAATAGGTTTAGGTTAAGGTTATAAGTTTAGGTTTAGGAAATCGGGTTCAGGTTTGGGATCGGGTTTAGGTTTGGGTTTTCAAGTTTAGGTTTAGGTTTAGGTTAGGGAGTTGAGATTAGGATTAGGTGTAAGTTCAGGTTTAGGGATTTGAGATTACGTTAAGGTTTTGGTTTTGGAAATCAGGTTCAGGTTATAGGTTTAGGTTTAGTTTAGGTTATAGGTTAAGGTTTATGAATTTGAGTTTAGGTTATAGGTTAATGTTTAGGTTTAGGTTTCGGTTATAGGTTTTGAGATTTGGGAATAGGGTTAGGTTAAGGTTATAACTTTAGGTTTAGGAAATCGTGTTCGGGTTCGGGATCGGTTTTAGGTTTGGGTTTTCAAGTTTAGTTTTAGGTTTAGGAAATCGGGTTCGGGTTATAGGTTTAGGTTTAGGTTAGGTTATAGGTTAGGGTTTAGGAAATTCAATTTAGGTTATAGGTTTTGGTTATAGGTTAAGGTTTAGGTTTAGGTTAAGGTTTAGGTTTAGGTTATAGGTTTTGGGATTTGAGAATAGGTTTAGGTTAAGGTTATAAGTTTTGCTTTAGGAAATCGGGATCGGGTTCGGGATTGGGTTTAGGGTTGGTTTTTTTAGTTTAGGTTTAGGTTTAGGTTAGGGAGTTGAGATTAGGATTAGGTGTAAGTTTAGGTTTAGGGATTTGAGAATACGTTAAGGTTAAGGTTTATGAAATCAGGTTTGAGTTATAGGTTTAGGTTTAGGTTAGGTTATAGGTTAAGGTTTTGAAAATTGAGTTTAAGTTATAGTTTAGGTTATAAGTTAAGGTTACAAGTTATGGTTTAGGTTATATGTTAAACTTTTAGGTTTAGGTTTAGGTTATATAGGTTTTGGTTTAGGTTTTGAGATTTGAGAATAGGTTTACGTTAAGGTTATAAGTTTAGGTTTAGGAAATCGGGTTCGGGTTGGGATCAGGTTTAGGTTTAGGTTATCATGTTGAGGTTTAGGTTTAGGTTAGAGAATTGAGATTATGATTAGGTGTAGGTTTAGGTTTAGGGATTTGAGAATACGTTAAGGTTTAGGTTTAGGAAATCGGGTTCGGGTTATAGGTTTAGGTTTTGGTTTGGTTATAGGTTAAGTGTCACGCCCCAAACTCGGAAACCGGGCTTCCAAAATTCCCAATCGCCGAATCCAGCGCCGACGACCTCCGTAGAACCCCATTTCGGCTCCCAGCGCCCATTCGCCAGGTTCCGATCTTGGGATGCTACAAGGAGGATTTTCAACATTAGTTTGATTCGTAAGAAGCATAACCAAAGGCATAACCCACAAACAAAAACCAAAAACTCCATCACATTTCCACTATAATCAAAAACTTTACAAGTACAATGAGCATAAAGGGAAATACAATGATGATAGACCAAAAGCTTCAAAAAAGATCTGCTACGTGCTCAAGCCTCAGCGCTGCTGCGATCCAACGTCACCTGCACGCAACGGTCGTGCATAAGCTTATGGAAAGCTTAGAGGGTGGTGAAAGTGTATGCTCAAGGTGGTAATGCGGTCATGCAGTATCAGAGTAATGCGGAACATGCCGATGAATGCCAAGAATACCATAGCCGTACCAAGGCCATGCGGTGCAAAGCCTGAATGATGTCAGCCCTACCAAGGCCATGCAATGCGAAATACAAATCAAGCATACAAATCCTCATCTAAGTCCATATTAATATAGCTCAAAAATCTGGGATATCACCGGGGTCTAGTACACTCCAAGCCAGATTGCCGCCCCATCGCGCGCAATAAGGTGAGTGGAAAAGACCTCACTATCCGCCTGCCAATATCGGGCTTGGCTCGTCATTAGCGGACCCATTCCTCGAGCTGGTCAGACTCAGCCTAGCATTGCCCCCTACTCTCGGGCGAGTAAGGCCACACCCCCTTCCAACCGACCACGACATAGTGGAAAGCGCAACCGTCTGGTAATCGGCACTCGGCACTCATGCACCCACTCGGTCTAGACGTTGGAGCAACCTTTTAGTATCATAAGGGTTTAGAGACTTTCATCCAGGGATATCTATCACACTCCATGTAGAACAGTATTTCCAGTATCCAATCCTGCTAACCACGATACGTCTGTGGAGGCTACGGCCCTGATGTCGCTAGGGCGTACAGTAACCATATCACACAATGCGAATGCATGAATCACATTATCCAGTCATGCAGCAATCCTGCGCGTATCGTGCGCTCATGTAGGGCAACACCCCCTGTACGGGAGCCCCTAAACAATCTGCCCGAAGGCATATGCTATGATCGGTCATTTCTCATATCAAGCATACATATGATGCATATGATCATGAATCATGGAACTAAACATGTTATATGGGATGGATGATGTTCATAACGAAGATGGGCCTAGACGGCCTACACATTACACGTATGGGCCCTAGGGAAAGTCATAATGCGGACATTTAACCAACACTATACTTGCAATGGGGACGTCAAACCGCCATTGCTCCCAAGGTATAGCCCGTCGTAAACATCATTACATAACCCACGTTGGGATCGTACATTGCAATGGACCTTAGGTACATCCCATTGGGCCTTAAATACATCAAATGAGTCTATCATATGGGCCTTATATTCATCAAGTGGGCCACATCATTGGGCCACACCAATGAGCCTTATGTTCATTTCAATGGGCCATAACCCGTGGGCCTTAGAATGCATCAAATGGGCCTAATCTTATGGGCCTTATATGTATCAAATGGGCCTAATCATATGGGCCTTATATGTATCAAATGGGCCTCGACCCATGGGCCTTACATATATATCCAAGTGGGCCTCAACTATGGGCCACAAGTAAACTGAGGTGGGCCTTACATATATATCAAGGTGGGCCTCAATCACAGGCCACAAGCAAACTGAGGTGGGCCTCCCACACCAATAAAATATATATATAATATAGTATATAATATATATATATACACAATACATACAATATTATATATAACATAATATTATATATATGTATATATATATAAGTATATATACACACACATACACATCCACACACGCACGCACACCACAACCCCATCATCCCTGGACGGTGGGGAATAACACAAACATCACAGCGGGCTCCACCGTCCGCCTGGACGGTGGCATTAAAACCCATACATTACTATGGGCTCCATGTGGGGCCCACCATCACGTTGATATGCCATCCAACCCGTTGATAAGGCCACGTGGGCCTAGATGAAGGGTGAAAACAAATTTCACCCTGATCCAAAACTTATGTGGACCCAAAAAGGGTTTCAAAGGTAGAGGTTCAATCCCACTGTTTCCTACGGTGTGGGCCACCTGAGTCTTGGATCAGGCTGATTTTTGGGGTGGGCCCACGTCAGGTAGTGGCCCACCCTATGAACGGATTAAATGGTAGATAAACATTAAGGTGGGGCCCACAGCTACAGCCGTGGGTGGCTGCCCGACCGCTCGTCCGCTGGACACTGTGCGCAAGTAGTGCCTGCTGCCGTCTCACACAACAGCAGCAGCTGCTGTGATATTTTTTTTTTATTTCAATATTGCTGTGGTTTTTGCAGGTGGGGTCCACATCTAAACAATCTACTCCGTCCAACGGCCCTCCATGGCTCCAGACAAGCAAAACAAGCCCAATATTGGGCCTGTTTCAGCGTATAGAAACAATAGGGAATAATTCAATGGTAAACCCGTTGTTTGTCATGCCATGGCCCGCCTGAAAGTCTGATTGGTCCCATCTTTCGGCTCAACGCCTAAAACAAGCTTGGGAAAGGAATGGACGGCATTGATTGCAAACATACATCAAGATGGGGCCTACACATGTGGACCATCCTCATTGGCTTGGAACCAAGCTATTTGTGTTTCTTTCCAGCAAACGTCCAGCGTCCCTGGACGCTGGACTTAGCATATTCGTTGGAAGTGGGCCCTGCTTAGGTGGGCCACCAAGTGATGGATGGCATGGGTACCACACATATAAGGTGGGCCCCACTTATAAATGGTTTGGATAAAATACCTACCTCATGGTGGGGTCCATTCAAGTGAGCCACACAACCTCATTATCATCACAAAAATAAAATAAAATAAAAGAGAGAGAGATAGAGAGTGAGACCCGCGTGATGGAGGGACCCCGGCACTATGGGCCCTCCCTTGCACTAAATCATACATCAAGTGGGTCCCATTACATGTGGGTCCATGAAATCGAAATCTAACGGTGGAGATCCCTTCTTCACTAAAATAGACGGTCTAGATGACCCTAAATATGCAAGAAAATAAACATCATGATGGGGTCCATGGAGAATGGCCCCATCATGGAATGATCATGATGATCTAAGTGGGCCATCGGCCACATCTTAGGGTCCAAAGTGAGATCCAAACCATTGATCGGTTGGCCTCACTTGGCCCATCTTAAAAACATTGAAAACTACCCTATCAAAGTACCCACCGCTTGATCTTCTTGCTCCCTTGGCTTCCTTAGCTCCTTGTGCTTCTCTTTGATGGAGGACGATGAGAAATGGATGGCTAGGATGGGAGATCTAGGGATGGAAGGGTGGGCCACACATGTAGCTTGGGAGATATGGGGAGAGGCTCATACGTATGAAATTTTGTTGCTTGGAAAAGTTTGAAAATGAGAGAGAGACTTGTAAGGGAGAGAGAGAGAGAGAGAGAGAGAGAGAGTGATGGGTGATGGAGTGATGGATGGGAGAGAGGGATGGGAGTGTAAGAGGCTTTTTGACTTTTTGGGCAAAAGTTATAAGAAAAGCATGGGTTTGTAAGATCTTTTTAACTTTTGGGGCTTGCTTGGGAATGGGTGAAAGGTGATGTGTACTTGACATGATGGGATTGATGGATTGATTGATTGATGTGACACCTTGTAGAGATTCCCTCGGAATTCACACACGCGGCGTTTTTCTCGCACCGAACGCTGGCCCACATCCCCGACCAGGGTATCGCCTCGACGCACTAGTCGCGACATCGGAATCACGGCGAGGACGCGGTCGCTAAGGTTCAAGTCCTGGGTTGAGCCGACTCGGGTTGACTGCATGAGAATCAGGGTCGCGCGTAAATACCGATTAAGGATCGAAGGTTGCCGAAACTCGACCGGAAAGACTGCGGAAGCCTATGGAACGGTACGGTCTAGGATACGGGGCTAACATTAAGGTATAGAAAATTGAGTTTAGGTTATAGGTTTAGGTTAGAGGTTAAGATTTAGGTTTAAGTTAAGGTTTAGGTTTAAGTTTAGGTTATAGGTTTTGAGATTTGAGAATAGGTTTAGGTTAAGGTTATAAGTTTTGGTTTAGGAAATCGGGTTTGGGTTCGGGATCGGGTTTAGGTTTGGGTTTTGAAGTTTAGGTTTAGGTTTAAGTTAGGGTGTTGAGATTAGGATTAAGTGTAAGTTTAGGTTTAGGGATTTGAGAATACGTTAAGGTTTAGGTTTAGGTTTAAGTTAGGGTGTTGAGATTAGGATTAAGTGTAAGTTTAGGTTTAGGGATTTGAGAATACGTTAAGGTTTAGGTTTAGGAAATCGGGTTCGGGTTATAGGTTAAGGTTTAGGTTAGGTTGTAGGTTAAGGTTTAGGAAATTGAGTTTAGGTTATAGGTTAAGGTTTATGTTTAGGTTAAGTTTTAGGTTTAGGTTTAGGTTATAGGTTTTGGGATTTGAGAATAGGTTTAGGTTAAGGTTATAAGTTTAGGTTTAGGAAATCGGGTTCAGGTTCGGGATTGGGTTTAGGTTTGGGTTTTCAAGTTTAGGTTTAGGTTTAGGTTAGGGAGTTGAGATTTGGATAAGGTGTAGGTTTAGGTTTAGGGTTATGAGAATACGTTAAGGTTTAGGTTTAGGAAATCAGGTTCGGGTTGTAGGTTTAGGTTTAGGTTTGGTTATAGGTTAAGGTTTTTGAAATTGAGTTTAGGTTATAGGTTTAGGTAATAGTTTAAGGTTTAGGTTTAGGTTAAGGTTTAGGTTTACGTTTAGGTTATAAGTTTTGATATTTGAGAATAGGTTTAGGTGTAGGTTATGAGTTTTGGTTTAGAAAATCGGGTTCGGGTTCAGGATCGGGTTTAGGTTTGGGTTTTCAAGTTTAGCTTTAGGTTTAGAAAATCAGGTTCGGGTTATAGGTTTAGGTTTAGGTTAGGTTATAAGTTAAGGTTTAGGAAATTGCGTTTAGGTTATAGGTTTAAGTTATAGGTTAAGGTTTAGGTTTAGGTTTAGGTTATAGGTTTTGGGATATAAGAATAGGTTTAGGTTAAGGTTATAAGTTTAGGTTTAGGAAATTGGGTTCGGGTTCGGGATTGGGTTTACGTTTGGGTTTTCAACTTTAGGTGTTAGGTTTAGGTTAGGGAGTTGAGATTAGGATCAGGTGTAGGATTTGGTTTAGGGATTTGAGAATACGTTAAGGTTTTGGTTTAGGAAATCGGGTTCGGGTTATAGATTTAGGTTTAGGTTAGGTTATAGGCTAAGGTTTATGAAATTGAGTTTAGGTTATAGGTTTTGGTTATAGGTTAAGGTTTAGGTTTAGGTTATGGTTTAGGTTTGGGTTTAGGTTATAGGTTTTAGGAATTGAGAATAGGTTTAGGTTAAGGTTATAAGTTTAGGTTTAGGAAATCGGGTTCAAGTTCCAGATTGGGTTTAGGTTTGGGTTTTCAAGTTTAGGTTTAGGTTTAAGTTAGGGCATTGAGATTAGGATTAGGTGTATGTTTAGGTTTAGGGATTTGAGAATACGTTAAGGTTTAGGTTTAGGAAATCAGGTTTGAGTTATAAGTTTTGGTTTAGGTTAGGTTATAGGTTAAGGTTTAGGAAATTGAGTTTAAGTTTTAGTTTAGGTTATAAGTTGAGGTCATAGGTTAAGGTTTAGGTTATTGGTTAAGTTTTAGGTTTAGGTTCAAGTTATATAGGTTTAGGTTTAGGTTATAGGTTTTGAGATTTGAGAATAGGTTTAGGTTATGGTTATAAGTTTCGGTTTAGGAAATCGGGTTCGGGTTTGGGATTGGGTTTGGGTTTGGGTTTTCAAGTTTAGGTTTAGGTTTAGGTTAGGGAGTTGAGATTAGGATTAGGTGTAGGTTCAGGTTTAGAGATTTGAGAATACGTTAAGGTTTAGGTTTAGGAAATCAGGTTCAGGTTATAGGTTTAGGTTTAGTTTAGGTTTAGGTTAAGGTTTATGAATTTGAGTTTAGGTTATAGGTTAAGGTTTAGGTTTAGGTTTCGGTTATAGGTTTTGAGATTTGGGAATAGGGTTAGGTTAAGGTTATAACTATAGGTTTAGGAAATCGTGTTCGGGTTCGGGATCGGTTTTAGGTTTGGGTTTTCAAGTTTAGTTTTAGGTTTAGGAAATCGGGTTCGGGTTCTAGGTTTAGGTTTAGGTTAGGTTATAGGTTAAGGTTTAGGAAATTCAATTTAGGTTATAGGTTAAGGTTTAGGTTTAGGTTAAGGTTTAGGTTTAGGTTTAGGTTATAGGTTTTGGGATTTGAGAATAGGTTTAGGTTAAGGTTATAAGTTTTGGTTTAGGAAATCGGGATCGGGTTCGGGATTGGGTTTAGGGTTGGTTTTTTTAGTTTAGGTTTAGGTTTAGGTTAGGGAGTTGAGATTAAGATTAGGTGTAAGTTTAGGTTTAGGGATTTGAGAATACGTTAAGGTTTAGGTTTAGGAAATCAGGTTTGAGTTATAGGTTTAGGTTTAGGTTAGGTTATAGGTTAAGGTTTAGAAAATTGAGTTTAAGTTATAGTTTAGGTTATATGTTAAGGTTACAAGTTTAGGTTTAGGTTTTATGTTAAACTTTTAGGTTTAGGCTTTGGTTTATGTTATAGGTTTTGGGATTTGAGAATAGGTTTAGGTTAAGGTTATAAGTTTAGGTTTAGGAAATCGGGTTCGAGTTGGGATCAGGTTTAGCTTTAGGTTTTCATGTTAAGGTTTTGGTTTAGGTTATAGAGTTGAGATTAGGATTAGGTGTAGGTTTAGGTTTAAGGATTTGAGAATACGTTAAGGTTTAGGTTTAGGAAATCGGGTTCGGGTTATAGGTTTAGGTTTTGGTTAGGTTATAGGTTAAGGTTTAGGAACTTGAGTTTAGGTTATAGGTTTAGGTTAGAGGTTAAGATTTAGGTTTAGGTTAAGGTTTAGGTTTAAGTTTAGGTTCTAGGTTTTGAGATTTGAGAATAGGTTTAGGTTAAGGTTATAAGTTTCGGTTTAGGAAATCGGGTTGGGTTCGGGATCGGGTTTAGGTTTGGGTTTTGAAGTTTAGGTTTAGGTTTAGGTTAGGGTGTTGAGATTAGGATTAAGTGTAAGTTTAGGTTTAGGGATTTGAGAATACGTTAAGGTTTAGGTTTAGGAAATAGGGTTCGGGTTATAGGTTTAGGTTTAAGTTAGGTTGTAGGTTAAGGTTTAGGAAATTGAGTTTAGGTTATAGGTTTAGGTTATAGGTTAGGGTTTATGTTTAGGTTAAGTTTTAGGTTTAGGTTTAGGTTATAGGTTTTGGGATTTGAGAATAGGTTTAGGTTAAGGTTATAAGTTTAGGTTTAGGAAATCGGGTTCGGGTTCGGGATTGGGTTTAGGTTTGGGTTTTCAAGTTTAGGTTTAGGTTTAGGTTAGGGAGTTGAGATTTGGATTAGGTGTAGGTTTAGGTTTAGGGGTATGAGAATACGTTAAGGTTTAGGTTTAGGAAATCGGTTTCGGGTTGTAGGTTTAGGTTTTGGAAATTGAGTTTAGGTTATAAGTTTAGGTAATAGTTAAGGTTTGGGTTTAGGTTTAGGTTATAAGTTTTGAGATTTGAGAATAGGTTTAGGTGTAGGTTATGATTTTTGGTTTAGGAAATCAGGTTCGGGTTCGGGATCGGGTTTAGGTTTGGGTTTTCAAGTTTAGCTTTAGGTTTAGGAAATCAGGTTCGGGTCATAGGTTTAGGTTTAGGTTAGGTTATAAGTTAAGGTTTAGGAAATTGCGTTTAGGTTATATGTTTAGGTTATAGGTTAAGGTTTAGGTTTAGGTTTAGGTTTAGGTTATAGGTTTTGGGATATAAGAATAGGTTTAGGTTAAGGTTATAAGTTTAGGTTTAGGAAATCGGGTTCGGGTTCGGCATTGGGTTTACGTTTGGGTTTTCAACTTTAGGTTTAGGTTTAGGTTAGGGAGTTGAGGTTAGGATCAAGTGTAGGATTTGGTTTAGGGATTTGAGAATACGTTAAGGTTTTGGTTTAGGAAATCGGGTTCGGGTTATAGATTTAGGTTTAGGTTAGGTTATAGGTTAAGGTTTATGAAATTGAGTTTAGGTTATAGGTTTTAGTTATAGGTTAAGGTTTAGGTTTAGGTTATGGTTTAGGTTTGGGTTTAGGTTATAGGTTTTGGGATTTGAGAATAGGTTTAGGTTAAGGTTATAAGTTTAGGTTTACGAAATCGGGTTCAGGTTTAAGATTGGGTTTAGGTTTGGGTTTTCAAGTTTAGGTTTAGGTTTAAGTTAGGGTGTTGAGATTAGGATTAGGTGTAAGTTTAGGTTTAGGGATTTGAGAATACGTTAAGGTTTAGGTTTAGGAAATCAGGTTTGAGTTATAAGTTTTGGTTTAGGTTAGGTTATAGGTTAAGGTTTAGGAAATTGAGTTTAAGTTTTAGTTTAGGTTATAAGTTGAGGTCATAGGTTAAGGTTTAGGTTATTGGTTAAGTTTTAGGTTTAGGTTCAGGTTATATAGGTTTAGGTTTAGGTTATAGGTTTTGAGATTTGAGAATAGGTTTAGGTTATGGTTATATGTTTAGGTTTAGGAAATCGGGTTCGGGTTTGGGATTGGGTTTGGGTTTGGGTTTTCAAGTTTAGGTTTAGGTTTAGGTTAGGGAGTTGAGATTAGGATTAGGTGTAGGTTCAAGTTTAGGGATTTGAGAATATGTTAAGGTTTAGGTTTAGGAAATTGGGTTCAGGTTATAGGTTTAGGTTTAGTTTAGGTTATAGGTTAAGGTTTATGAATTTGAGTTTAGGTTATAGGTTAAGGTTTAGGTTTAGGTTTCGGTAATAGGTTTTGAGATTTGGGAATAGGGTTAGGTTAAGGTTATAACTTTAGGTTTAGGAAATCGTGTTCGGGTTCGGGATCTGTTTTAGGTTTGGGTTTTCAAGTTTAGTTTTAGGTTTAGGAAATCGGGTTCAGGTTATAGGTTTAGGTTTAGGTTAGGTTATAGGTTAAGGTTTAGGAAATTCAGTTTAGGTTATAGGTTTTGGTTATAGGTTAAGGTTTAGGTTTAGGATATGGTTTAGGTTTAGGTTTAGGTTATAGGTTTTGGGATTTGTGAGTAGGTTAAGGTTAAGGTTATAAGTTTAGGTTTAGCAAATCGGGTTCGGGTTCGGCATTGGGTTTGGGTTTGGGTTTTCAAGTTTAGGTTTAGGTTTAGGTTAGGGAGTTGAGATTAGGATTAGGTGTAGGTTTAGGTTTAGGGATTTTAGAATACGTTAAGGTTTAGGTTTAGGAAATCGGGTTCGGGTTATAGGTTTAGGTTTAGGTTAGGTTATAGGTTAAGGTTTAGGAAATTCAGTTTAGGTTATAGGTTTAGGTTATAGGTTAAGGTTTACGTTTAGGTTGAGGTTTAGGTTTAGTTTTAGGTTATAGGTTTTGGGATTTGAGAATAAGTTTAGGTTAAGGTTATAAGTTTCGGTTTAGGAAATCGGGTTTGGGTTCGGGATAGGGTTTAGGTTTGGGTTTTCTAGTTTAGTTTTAGGTTTAGGTGAGGTAGTTGAGATTATTATTCGGTGTAAGTTTAGGTTTAGGGATTTGAGAATACATTAAGGTTTAGGTTTAGGAAATCAGGTTTGAGTTATAGGTTTAGGTTTATGTTAGGTTGTAGGTTAAGGTTTAGGAAATTGTGTTTAAGTTATAGTTTAGGTTATAAGTTAAGGTTATAGGTTAAGGTTTAGGTTATAGGTTAAGTTTTAGGTTTTAGTTTAGGTTATACAGGTTTAGGTTTAGGTTATTGGTTTTGAGATTTGAGAATAGGTTTAGGTTAAGGTTATAAGTTTAGGTTTAGGAAATCGGGTTTGGGTTTGGGATCAGGTTTAGGTTTTGGTTTTCAAGTTTAGGTTTAGGTTTAGGTTAGGGAGTTGAGATTAGGATTAGGTGTAGGTTTAGGTTTAGGGATTTGAGAATACGTTAACGTTTAGGTTTAGGAAATCGAGTTCGGGTTATAGGTTTAGGTTTAGGTTAGGTTATAGGTTAAGGTTTAAGAACTTGAGTTTAGGTTATAAGTTTCGGTTAGAGGTTAAGGTTTAGGTTTAGTTTAAGGTTTAGGTTTAGGTTTAGGTTATAGGTTTTGATATTTGAGAATAGGTTTAGGTTAAGGTTATAAGTTTAGGTTTAGGAAATTGGGTTCGGGTTTGGGGTCGGGTTTAGGTTTGTGTTTTAAAGTTTAGGTTTAGGTTTAGGTTAGGGTGTTGAGATTAGGATTATGGGTAGGTTTAGGTTTAGGGATTTGAGAATACGTTAAGGTTTAGGTTTAGGAAATGGGGTTCGGGTTATAGGTTTTGGTTTAGGCTAGGTTATATGTTAAGGTTTAGGAAATTGAGTTTAGGTTATAGGCTTAGGTTATAGGTTAAGGTTTAGGTTTAGGTTAAAGTTTAGGTTTAGGTTTAGGTTATAGGTTTTGGGATTTGAGAATAGGTTTAGGTTAAGCTTATAAGTTTAAGTTTAGAAAATCGGATTCGGGTTCGGGACTGGGTTTAGGTTTGGGTTTTCAAGTTTAGGTTTAGGTTTACGTTAGGGAGTTGAGATTAGGATTAGGTGTAGGTTTAGGTTTAGGGGTTTGAGAATACGTTAAGGTTTAGGTTTAGGAAATCGGGTTCGGGTTATAGGTTTAGGTTTAGGTTCGGTTATAGGTTAAGGTTTTGGAAATTGAGTTTAGGTTATAGGTTTAGGTAATAGGTTAAGGTTTAGGTTTAGGTTAAGGTTTAGGTTTAGGTTTAGGTAATAGGTTTTGAGATTTGAGAATAGGTTTAGGTTAAGGTTATAAGTTTAGGTTTAGGAAATTGGGTTCGGGTTCGGGATTGGGTTTAGGTTTGGGTTTTCAAGTTTAGGTTTAGGTTTAGGTTAGGGAGTTAAGATTAGGATTAGCTGAAGGTTTTGGTTTAGGGAGTTGAGAATACGTTAAGGTTTAGGTTTAGGAAATCGGGTTCGGGTTATAGATTTACGTTTCGGTTAGGTTATTGGTTAAGGTTTAGGAAATTAAGTTTAGGTTTTAGGTTTGGGGTATAGGTTAAGGTTTAGGTTTATGTTATGGTTTAGGTTTAGGTTTAGGTTATAGGTTTTGGGATTTGAGAATAGGTTTAGGTTAAGGTTATAAGTTTAGGTTTAGGAAATCAAGTTCGGGTTCAGGATTGGGTTTAGGTTTGGGTTTTCAAGTTTAGGTTTAGGTTTAAGTTGGGGAGTTGAGATTAGGGTTAGGTGTAAGTTTAGGTTTATGGATTTTAGAATACGTTAAGCTTTACGTTTGGGATATCATGTTTGAGTTATAGGTTTTGGTTTAAGTTAGGTTATAGGTTAAGATATAGGAAATTAAGTTTAAGTTATATTTAGGTTATAAGTTATGGTCATAGGTTAAGGTTTAGGTTATAGGTTAAGTTTTAGGTTTAGGTTAAGGTTATATAGGTTTAGGTTTAGGTTATTGGTTTTGAGATTTGACAATAGGTTTAGGTTAAGGTAATAAGTTTAGGTTCAGGAAATCGGGGTCGGGTTTGGGATCGGGTTTAGGTTTGGATTTTCAAGTTTAGGTTTAGGTTTAAGTTAGGGAGTTGAGATTAGGATTAGGTGTAGGTTTAGGTTTAGGGATTTGAGAATACATTAGGGTTTAGGTCTAGGAAATCGGGTTCAGGTTATAGGTTTAGGTTATAGGTTTAGGTTATAGGTTAAGGTTTAGGTTTAGGTTTAGGTTATAGGTTTTGAGATTTAGTAATAGGTTTAGGTTAAGGTTATAAGTTTAGGTTTAGGAAATCGGGTTCGGGTTCGGGATCAGGTTTAGGTTTGGGTTTCCAAGTTTAGTTTTAGGTTTAGGAAATCGGGTTCGGGTTATTAGTTTAGGTTTCGGTTAGGTTATAGGTTAAGGTTTGGGAAATTCAATTTAGGGTATAGGTTTAGGTTATAGGTTAAGGTTTAGGTTTAGGTTAAGGTTTAGGTTTAGGTTTAGGTCATAGGTTTTGGGATTTAAAAATAGGTTTAGGTTAAGGTTATAAGTTTAGGTTTAGGAAATCGGGTTCAGGTTCGGGATTGGGTTTAGGTTTGGGTTTTCAAGTTTAGCTTTAGGTTTAGGTTAGGGAGTTAAGATTAGGATTTAGTGTAGGTTTAGGTTTTGGGATTTGAGAATACGTTAAGGTTTAGGTTTAGGAAATCGAGTTCACGTTATAGGTTTAGGTTTAGGTTAGGTCATAGGTTAATGTAACACCTTGAAAGTTGGGGGTCGAGCATAACTCAGCTCCCGGGTTCCGAAACATCACTTACGCAACATATTTAATGATGGATGTATATTGCCTGTATTAGTGCATAAAACATGGAATAGATTAAGCCAAATAGTAAATATAATTAAGGGATAAGTGAAGAAAGCAAGCGGAAGACTTAAAGAATATATGTGTACATGTGCAAATTCCTGAAATACATATACATACCAGGTTATTCTGACAAGTGTTACTATCAAAATTACAAGTATTAAATTACATCATTTAATTTCCAAAAGAAATCCCAGCATCCCGCGCATCAGAACAAGGCTCACTAGAACCCGTCTGAAAACTGCATAAAAGAGAAAGCAGCCTTATCATCATCAATCTCCCGCTCTGCCTCAGAGGTCGCCTCAACATCTGCAACATCAGCAACTAAGACAGAGTCTGGTGGGTGTTTAACACCGCCCCAGAACGTGGGAGTGAGTGATCAACTCAGTGGAACAATAAAGCAAAGGTTAACTGTTATCAGTTCAATCAAGCAGTAATGATAAAGCAGAACAATTAAACATGTCCGAAGTACTCTTGTTAATGTAAGGATGTATGAAGAATGATGCGTGCCATCACGCGTACACCCTCAGCGTCTTCATCTTACGTTACGCATGACATCGCCTCAAAGTGCGCCACGTCTACAAAGCACATGCAAATGCGGTGCATGAACATGATTACCAAGTTGTTATTAGTCCTTTTCATATAGCAGGATTGGGAAACTAAGGTACCTTCCTCATATCACCGTCCAAACAGTGATCCATTCTAGGGTCGTCAGTCCTAGACATCTCATACGATCATATGGTTTTAAGTTGTTATAAAAGGCTCGTCACCAATCAATGCACGCCTATCATACCTTCGTTACCACAATAAGGCTCATCACCTCAATGCGGTATTCAGGCATGCTCGAGGTCACTACAGAGGGCTCGTCACCAATCAATGTAGGCCGACAGCACGAATATAGTGTCCCATACGACCATAATCGGCTCACGAGTTTGGTTGCTCACTGGTCACTATGGAGAGGCTCGTCACCCCAGCGTAGGCTGACAGCTCGACTACGGTGTCCCATACTACCATGTCCGGCTCATGAGTCTTATCGGATGAAGGTACCATGGTTAATAGGTTTTCATCAGTAAGTTTGGTACCCTAGATTCAAACAGTAGCATCCATACATGGTGAACATACGTCGGACAATCGGGTTACTTGACGAACTCGACTAGCACGAGCGCACGTTGGGTTAAACGACATAGAGTGCGCAAACACTCCGCGTGGCCAAACCACTGCCGACAACTCTAATACGACTCGGGTTCGTTTAATCACGTCCTACATGGCGAAAGCAACCTCAGCCATGAACTTAAGGCCGATAACCGATTTCCTGGACTAATTCATAGTCCCAAACACATTCCACTATAATAGATATTGATATCAACAATCTAGAATAGTAATGGAACAACAACTCAAATCATATGTATGTAAGCATCTGAAGAATATCAACTTAACATGGATTTTCACATAAGTAACACTTGAAATTAAACAACAAGGAATGTAACTTGCATGAAGGAAATCATACACACTAGTGGGAGAGTTGAGAATCGCTTCTCAATGCCCATACTAGGTTGAAATATCACACTTTAGATCATTCAGACATTTCTACAAACACTTAGAATACATAATACAACATACATGACATATGTTGAAATACACACATTTGGACAATTCCTTTTACCGAGGAGTTGCCGCACATACAATTAGCATAAGTACACGACAAATAATCATGGCAATCACAAGTTCATATTTTATACGCATACGGTACTTTATACATACACATAGAATACACAAATCTCAATGTAACACATGCATATCAGGAACGCAAAAATAACATAACATTTGGCATGTGAAATCTCATCCATAACAAGAATAAATCATTCACTGGCATTGAAAGCCTTGAAAACCATAACCTATACGATTAAAGTCTGCACCTTAATCCAGAAAAGAACACCGAACTGATTTCAGATGATATGTCTTCGTCAATGGTGACAGGACAACCTAAGGCAAGAATAGAAATAAGATACAACAACACAAAGACTATTCTAAGCTCTAACACAGATTAGGGTTAGATTAACTTACCCAAGGATGAACTCAGAATCGCCGGAATAACGATTCTAAAGTGAATGTTCAAGGATGAAGAAGAACAGGAAAGAATCTAAGATGATTCACCAACTTCTCTCTCACTTTCTCTGTCTTTTCCCCTCTCTTTCTTAGCTAGGGTTAAGAAATTCGTATGGAAAAGAGAGCTAGGGTTTTAAGGTCTATAAATAGGCCTAACATTGATGAAAATAACGCCAGGGCCAAGGTATACTTAGGGTATAACCAAAACAAGCCTCTCTCGATCCAACGGAGCACTACCGGTGGGCCAATTACCACAAAAGGTCGAACTTAAGCTCACTGACCATGGATCTAAGTCAAGCTGAGTTTTCGTACCGATCGGATCTTCAGATCAGCCGTGGCGGACCACACTCAAAACAACGGTCATCGAATCTCGATCAGGTCCACAAGCACTAAGACATGCCTGGGCCACCTTCCCTAATCAAAGGGTGAAATTGGGTCAGAATCCAACAGTCAGATTGCTTAAAATCGACATGCAAGCGACACGACTCAGATTTCATAAAACCTTATTTGATTTCCAACCGTTCTCACACTCTTCACTCCGAATTCAATCAAATCGACCCAGGACATCATCTAGACTTGATTTTTTGAGGTGATGGCCAAGCCCAACATGGTGACCGCAACAACGTAAGATCATCGCTATCGGACTTTCGACGCGTGGTCCAGGTCTGATCTAGAAATTCTAGAAATTCCCAAGAACAACTGGATTTAGCAATGAATCCCAAATTTCAGAGTAACCTAGCGCTAACCATTCTACAGGTTTTAAGTCATGCAAATCAAATTTAAAGTGATTGATGCAAATTTCACAAGCAATCGAGTTTAGCGCTAATTACCCTAAAAAGCTTCTAAGGAAAATAGAGGTAGTACTCGGGAATGGGCACAAAATTTTTCAGGTCATTACAATCTACCCCCCTTAAAGAAAATTTCGTCCTCGAAATTCATACCTTCTCATATTTCTCAAGGATCTGAGGGTAGCTCTTTCTAACCTCAGCTTCAGATTCCCAAGTAGCCTCCTCCTCACTATGATGCGTCCATAGCACCTTCACAAGAGGGATAACCTTGCTACGCAATACCTGCTCCTTCCTGTCGAGAATACGCATCGATCGCAGTACATATGTGGCATCCTCACTCAACTGCACCTGCTCCCAACTGATAATATGCAAAGGATCAGGAACGTACTTCTTCAACATAGAAACATGAAATAAGTTATGCACGCCTGTAAGAGGTGTGGGCAAAGCAAGGCGATATGCTACCGCTTCCACTCGATCCAGAACTTGAAATGGACCAATAAATCTCGGCGTAAGCTTCCCCTTCTTACCGAACTGCAGAACTCCTTTCATAGGAGAGACCTTCAGAAAAACATGGTATCCAACCTTAAACTCAAGCAGTCGATGCCTCGTATCAGCATAACTCTTCTGCCTACTCTGGGCTGTCAGAAGTCGACGTCGAATGATGTCAACTTTCTCTAAAGTCGCCTGCACCAACTCCGGGCCAATCGAGCTACGCTCACCAACTTCTACCCAGCAATGCGGTGCTCTGCACGGGCGACCATACAACGCCTCATAGGGAGCCATGCCGATACTCGCCTGGAAACTGTTATTATACGCGAACTCTGCATATTGGAGACAATCATCCCAACTGTCCTTGAAATCCAAAACACAAGCTCGCAACATGTCTTCCAAGAACTGATTCACGCGCTCCGTCTGCCCATCTGTCTACGGATGAAATGTGGTGCTGAACTTCAGTTTCACATCCATCGCTTCCTAAATACAAGTCCAAAAGATAGATGTGAAACGCGTATCTCTATCAGACACAATCTCCAAGGGAACTCCATGCAGATGTACAATCTCCTTGATATACAACCTAGCCAACTCGTCTGCAGAGTTTGTGACTCTGATCGGTAAGAAGTGAGCCGACTTTGTCAGTTAGTCGACTATCACGGTCGACTATCACCCAAATAGAGTCATATCCCTTCCTCGTTCTCGGCAACCCAGAAATAAAGTCCATTAAGATGAACTCCCACTTTCATTCTGCTATGGGCATGGGCTGCAGCAACCCAGGAGGTCGGCGATGTTCTTCCTTGACCTACTGGCACGTGAGACAACGAGATACAAACTCAGCAATATGGACCTTCATGTTGTCCCACCAATATGATCTCCTCATATCCTGATACATCTTCGAGCTACCTGGATGCATCGCAAGCTTAGAACTATGGGCTAACTCGAGAACCTCCCGTCTCAAGTCAGGGATGTCAGGAACACATAACCGGCCACGAAATCGTAGGCCCCTATCAGAATTAACACGCCAGTCGGAGTTCTCATCTGTACCAACCCACTTCCTCATCTTCACCAAAAGCTCATCATCTGCCTGAGCTGCAACGATCTTCTCGTCGATAAGGGGCTGTACACGAATATGTGCGATAACCTCATACGGCTCAACCACCGTAAGCTTCTGCTCAAAATCTCGTACGAACTCCAACATATCCCACTCTGCTATCATTAGCGGAGCCGCAAACTCAATAGCCTTCTTGCGACTCAACGCATCTGCCACAAGGTTCGCCTTGCCCGGATGGTAAGAAACATCGAACTTAAAGTCTTTCAATGTTTCCATCCATCGGCGCTGCCTCATATTTAAATTACGCTGCATGAAAATATACTTAAGGCTCTTGTGGTCGCAAAAGAGCTCGAACTCCTCACCATAGAGGTAATGTCTCCAGAGCTTTAATGTGAAAGTGATAGTTGCTAACTCTAGGTCGTGCATAGGGTAATTCTCTTCGTGTTTCCTCAACTGACGCGAAGCATAAGCAATCACCCTGACCTTCTGCATAAGGACACAACCCAGGCCAACACGAGAGGTGTCAGTATAAATAATATACTTAACCCCTTGCTCTGGTAATACTAACAGAGGGGCGGACGTCAACTTGTCCTTCAGCTCTTGAAAAGCTTCTTCCGCCCTCTCATTCCAAGCAAACTTCAAATCTTTCCATGTCAACTGTGACAATGGTCTGGAAATCTTCGAGAAGTCTTGAATGAAGCGTCGATAATAGCCTGCAAGACCCAGAAAACTTCTTACCTCAGTAACTGAACCTGGCTGCTTCCAGTCCTGCACTGCAGCTACCTTGGCAAGATCGACAGCTATCCCTTCCTTGGACATCACATGTCTCAGGAACTTGACTTCCTCCTTCTAGAAATCACACTTCTTGAACTACGCAAAAAGTTGATTCTTCCTGAGAGTGTCCAAAATCGCTCTTAAGTGCTCCTCGTGTTCTTCCCGACTCGCAGAATATATCAAGATGCCATCGATAAAGACAATGACGAATCGGAACAAGAATGGACGAAACACCTTGTTCATCAGATCCATGAACACGGCCGGTGCATTCATAAGACCGAACGACATCACAAGGAACTCATGATGACCGAAGCTAGTCCTGAAAGCGGTCTTCTGCACGTCCTCATCCTTAACGTGCAACTGATGATACCCTGACTACAGATCAACCTTCGAAAAGTACCGTGCCCCCTTCAACTGATCAAACAGATCATCAATCCTGGGCAAAGGGTACTTATTCTTCATAGTTACTAGATTCAGCCTGCGATAATCAATACATAATCGCAAGGAACCATCTTTCTTCTTCACAAACAAGACAGGTGCTCCCCAAGGAGACACACTAGGCCGAATAAAACCCAAATTCAGCAAACCATCTATCTGCTTCCTCAATTCCTCCATTTCACTCAGAGGCATACGATAGATGGGCAAAGAAATGGGCACCGCACCAGGCATGAGATCGATAGTAAAATCAATCTCGCGCTGAGGAGGTAATCTAGGAATCGACTCAAACACATCTTCAAACTCCCAAACTACTGGCGTGCTATCAAATGGCGACTCAGCCATACTCTCCAACAGAGAAGTATAATAATCAAGATGAAAAGGGTAACTGACCTGAACTGGGAAAGAAACTGTCTCGCCCTCAGGTCCAGGGATAGTCACCAACCTTGCTTCACAATCAATCTCAGCTCGCATCCTCATGAGCCAATCCATACCCATAATAACATCGTAATGATAAAGAGGTGTGACAAAGAAATCAACACGGATCGATCCACTTCCTAGATTAACCAAACAATCCATACAATGCTTGTTCATAGCAGAGGAAATCCCCGTAGCGGTAGTAAGCGTCACTCCTTGCATAGAAATAGTGCTCAAACCCAAATGCCTAACTGCCGCATAAGATATAGGAGAAGTAGTGGACCCTATATCTACCAACATAGAAACTGGAATACCTTCAATGTGCGTTGTAACCTCGAAGGATCTCGGTACCAAGTCAGACATAGGCGCTTCAACTGAGAGCGCATGAACTCGAGCCCGCTGCTGACAATTCGGCGGAAGAACCATGGGCTGCTGAGGTGGCCTGAAGCTAGGTACTATAGGTCTGAAGGATGGATGAGCTGGCGCTGAACGAAGAGGTGGAGGAGAAATAACCTAAGGCATCGGACGGCTAATCCTCTGCGGTATAGTAAAACCACTGGCCCGCATACGAGAAAAGCAAAAACGATCCAAATGCCTCATCTTCCCACAATACGAACAGCGAAGATCAGCTCGCATCTGCTGAGCGGGCGGCGCTAAACGCATAGGAGGAGAATCTGCCCGCGGCCTCTTGCCGAGAAAAGGTGCACCCTGAAAGTCAGGTCGCGGCCTAAGAACCATCGATGCTCACATACGGGACGACCTGTCCCCGTCCTACTCTTCTTGCAAGGATGTGCTCACCAACTCCGCATAAGAAGAAATGCTAGCACAACAAATCTTCGATTGAATCTCAGGCCTCAATCCCTTAGAAAAGCATCGCATCCTCATCGGCTGATCGCCCAGAATCAAAGGCACATACCGACTTAGCTCAGTGAACCGATTCTCATACTCCGTCACCGACAGCCCTCCCTGGCGGAGGCGAAGGAACTCACTCTCCTTCTCATGTCGATATGTAACCGAAAAATACTTCTCGTGGAAGCGTGCCTCAAACGCCTGCCACGACCACTCAAATCCTTCCTCGACAGTGCGAAGAACACTGTCCCACCATAGACTGGCCTCCTTCTCAAACATGAAGGAGGCAAGCTCAACCTGCTTAACCTCAGAGCAGTGCAGCAGTCTCAGCATCTTAGAGATGTGATCGATCCAATACTCGGCCTCCTCGGGTCTATGAGAACCCGCAAATGTAGGAGGTCGTAAGCGCTGGAATCGCTCAAAAGTGCCGCTCGCACTGGCGCTCCCAGATGGAGGCATATGTGAAGCAGGAGGAGTCGCCCCCACTGACTAAGCAAAGATGTCAGCCATGGAAGATAGGAACTGCTACTGCTGCTGCTACTGCTGTTGCTGCTGAATCTGCTGCTGCTGCATCAACAGCATTATCTGCTCAAACCTATCAGACGGTGGAGTAGACAAAGATGCACGGCTCGGCTTAGGAACCGAAGGCGTGACTGGAGGAGCCATAGGTGTCGGCCCAACACCGGCATGAGACGGGCCCGTCTGTGGATCTGACTGGCTATCGCTCAAGGGAGGAACCCCAGCAAGCGACTCAACCAAGGAGAGACGGGCCGAAGACTTCGAACCCTTAGGAGGCATTCCCTACATTTAACAGAGGATACAACCTGTAAGATTCTATGTCCACATAATCCAACCACACAGCATTCACAGCACAACTTCAAAGATAAACAACATGCATTCCATTACACAAAATCGTCGCAATACAAGTAGTGCAGCATTACATGAATCACGATAGGAAAATCATGTGAACTACAACATCTAACACTTCAAACAACAACAAACAACTACAAACAACTCCAACTATAAAGCCAACAATGGCTACACATAGAAAGAAACAACAAACAAAGCAAAGGACCACTACAATGACAACTACTCATCGAAATCAGGAGATAGAGGCGGGGCACCCTTATCCTACAAGCAACACAGGATAGACTTCAGAGTTCGAGTCACCTTCTTTAACTTATGCTTCACAAGGTCTCGAAGATCCATAATATCCTGGCATAGAACAGCCTGCCCTTCTTCAAGCCGAGCAATACGGGCATCCCTGGCAGCCTGATCTATGCTCTGCTCTGGTGCCACAGGAGGAGAGCTCTCACTCGTATCCTATGCCTCTACCTCTTCCTCGTCCTGCTCTGTTTCTTCTTCAATCTCAGCACCACCTTCAGCATAAATCTCATCCTCATCTCTCTCTGACTCATCCTCACTCTCTGAGGCCTGCTGACGAGGACCAATATCCATCTGCTTAAGGGTCGTCAGATTAATATGACGAACAGGAACCGGCTTCTCAGCTCCAAGCCTATAGCCAAACTCATGAGCAAGCTTACAGATGAGTCGGCCAAAAGGAAGCGATTCAGTCCTCCTAGTCGAACGAGCGATAAGGATAATCTGACGCAAGATGTACGTCGGCACACACAACTTCGCTTCTTACCCCACCTGATATAGAAAATCTACCATCAGGCGCGTACACTCGCTGTGATTGCTCCACCTTGGGTATACATTGAATGTACACATGTGGTAAAGCAAGCGGAAGTCGTCCGTCATGTTGGTAGCCAGAAGACTCCTATTAGGCTGTCATTCGACTAGACGACCACACAAGGATCGAGTGCGACGATCTCTCTCGCGCATACTGTTTAAATTCTTCTCACTGGCATGCACCTCACCAAGTGGCACATTCAGGAGTCGGGATATCAAAGCGACATTGACCATAGCCTCCCGACCACTACCACAAGGAATCTTCAACTGCAGAGGCTCCAGCGAAGGATGATGAATATTGGCATAAAAAAGCTCGAACAGTACTTGCATTCGCACGATACTCGCCCTCAAATAAGGGACACCAACCAGCCCCTTTTAGGCGCTCCAACAACGGAAACTTACCAAACAGCCGCAGATCAACATGAGCCTCAAAAAGGACCCTACGGCCTTCATAGACTCCATGCGACAACTCCGCCAACAAGGTTCTACCAATGGGAGCTCGAGGATCAAGGTCCCGCTTGGTCTGAAATTCACGAGCGGCGGTCGTGCTCGCGGCGGCACCTCTCGGCCTCCGTGCACGGGTTGGCGGCTAGGCTCGGCTTCATCCACGGGTGCTCTTTTCTTCCCCATCAAAGAAAGAAGGGAGAAAACGGAAAAGATGGCCGTGATAAACTCAAAGAGAGCCATGAGAAATGAGAGAAAGAGAGAAATAGGAAGAAAAGAGGAAGCTCCCACACACTAGAGATCCCAAAAGAGGATTGAGAGCTCAAATGAGAAGGAAATTGAGTGAAATCAGCAATAGGGGTGAGGGTTTTGAGATGGGTGGATAGGGTTTGCACGAAAATGGAAGAAGAAGAAGATTTGGAAGAGATTTGGAGGAGTTTGGAGAAGAACTTGAAGGAAAAGAGAGCTAGGGAGGGAGGTTTTTGAAGGAAGTAGGGCATAGAAGAGGTTTAAATCAACGAACCATGGAGGGGTGGACCACACTAGGCCATACATTCGTCGGCCCGAGCCGGCCCGCCCGGCCTGACCCGCTAATCGGCGAGCCCTCGCCGAACCGGCGATGACATCACCAGTCTCTGGACCGACCAGCGATGGCTCACCATTTGAGCGAGGTCCTCCTGGTCCCTTATGCTCAAAATGATGTGGGTCTCCCTCTGGGCCCCATTGGAAATGCCCCAATCGGCCCCTTTACATGATTCGACGCCTATCGGGTCATTCGGGCAGAAATCTGATACAATCAGAAATTTCTTGAAGATTTAAAGGTTGAGATGGGAAGATAGACCATCTATACTCATCAATAGATGGTTTAGAAGAGGTTTCGGGTCACTGTGTGTGATCAGGAAAGAGCACAAACTCGACCTCGGCGATCGTTTTTAGTAAAATTTTGCCGATAGAAGCAACGGAACACAAACACACAAACTACGATAAACTCACACCTAAATATACTAAAGTGGCGACAACGTGCGGTGTGTGACCATAACCTAGGTCCGGTTTAATCCAAATCATGCTCTGATACCGACTTGTAATGCCCTGAAATTCGGGGGTCGAGCATAACTCAGCTCCCGAGTTCCAAAACATCACTTATGCAATATATTTAATGATGGATGCATGTTGTCTGTATTAGTGCATAAAACATGGAATAGATTAAGCCAAATAGCAAATATAATTCAAGGATAAGTGAAGAAAGCAAGCGGAAGACTTAAATAAATATATGTGTACATGTGTAAATCTCTGAAATACATATACATACCAGGTCGTTCTGACAAGTGTTACTATCAAATTACAAGTATTAAATTACATCATTTAATTTCCAAAAGAAATCCCAGCATCCCGGGCATCAGAACAAGGCTCATTAGAACCCGTTTGAAAACTGCATAAAAGAGAAGTAGCCTCATCATCATCAATCTCCCGCTCTGCCTCAGAGGTCGCCTCAACATCTGCAACATCAGTAACTAAGACAGAGTCTGGTGGGTATTTAACACCGCCCCAGAACGTGGGAGTGAGTGATCAACTCAGTGGAACAATAAAGCAAAGGTTAATATGTTATCAGTTCAATCAAGCAGTAATGATAAAGCAGAATAATTAAACATGTCCTAAGTACTCTTGTTAATGCAAGGATGTATGAAGAATGATGCGTGCCCTCACGCGTACACCCTCAGCGTCTTCATCTTACGTTACGCATGACATCGCCTCAAAGTGCACCACGTCTACAAAGCACATGCAAATGCGGTGCATGAACATGATCACCAAGTTGTTATTAGTCCTTTTCATACAGCAGGATTGGGAAGCTAAGGTAGCTTCCTCATATCACCACCCAAACAATGATCCATTCTAGGGTCGTCAGTCCTAGACATCTCATACGATCATATGGTTTTACGTCATTGCAAAGGGCTCGTCACCAATCAATGCACGCCTATCATACCTTCGTTACCACAATAAGGCTCGTCACCTCAATGCGGTATCCAGGCATGCTCGAGGTCACTACAGAGGGCTCGTCACCAATTAATGTAGGCCGACAGCACGAATATAGTGTCCCATACCACCATAATTGGCTCACGAGTTTGGTTGCTCACTGGTCACTACGGGGAGGCTCGTCACCCCAGCGTAGGCCGATAGCTCGACCATGGTGTCCCATACCACCATGTCCTGCTCATGAGTCTTATCGGATCAAGGTACCATGGTTAATAGGATTTCATCGGTAAGTTTGGTACCCTAGATTCAAACAGTAGCGTCCATACATGGTGAACATACGTCGGATAATCGGGTTACTTAACGAACTCGACTAGCAGGAGCGCACGTTGGGTTGAACGACATAGAGTGCGCAAACACTCCGCGTGGCCAAACCACTGCGGACAACTCTAATACGACTCGGGTTCGTCTAATCACGTCCTACGTGGCGAAAGCAACCTCAGCCACGAACTTAAGGCCGATAACCGATTTCCTGGACTAATTCATAGTCCCAAACACATTCCACTATAACAGATATTGATATCAACAATCTAGAATAGTAATGGAACAACAACTCAAATCATATGTATGTAAGCATCTGAATAATATCAACTTAACATAGATTTTCACATAAGTAATACTTGAAATTAAACAACAAGGAATGTAACTTGCATGAAGGAAATCATACACACTAGTGGGAGAGTTGAGAATCGCTTCTCAACGCCCATACTAGGTTGAAATATCACACTTTAGATCATTCAAACATTTCTACAAACACTTAGAATACATAATACAACATACATGACATATGTTAAAATACATACATTTGGACAATTCCTTTTACCGAGGAGTTGCCGCACATACAATTAGCATAAGTACACGACAAATAATCATGGCAATCACAGGTTCATATTTTATACGCATACGGTACTTTATACATACACATAGAATACACAAATCTCAATGTAACACATGCATATCAGGAACACAAAAATAACATAACATTTGGCATGTGAAATCTCATCCATAACAAGAATAAATCATTCACTGGCATTGAAAGCCTTGAAAACCATAACCTGTACGATTAAAGTCCGCACCTTAATCCAGAAAAGAACACCGAACTGATTTCAGACAATATGTCTTCGTCAACGGCGACAGGACAACCTAAGGCAAGAATAGAAATAAGATACAACAACACAATGACTATTCTAAGCTCTAACACATATTAGGGTTAGATTAACTTACCCAAGGATGAACTCAGAATCGCCGGAATAATGATTCTAAAGTGAATGTTCAAGGATGAAGAAGAACAGGAAAGAATCTAAGATGATTCACCAACTTCTCTCTCACTTTCTCTCTCTTTTCCCCTCTCTTTCTTAGCTAGGGTTAGGAAATTCGTATGGAAAAGAGAGCTAGGGTTTTAAGGTATATAAATAGGCCTAACATTGATGAAAATAACTCAGGGCCAAGGTATACTTAGGGTATAACCAAAACAAGCCTCTCTCGATCCAACGGAGCACTACCGGTGGGCCGATTACTACGAAAGGTCGGACTTAAGCTCACTGACCATGGATCTAGATCAAGCTGAGTTTTCATACCGATCGGATCTTCAGATCAGCCGCGACGGACCACACTCAAAATAATGGTCACTGAATCTCGATCAGGTCCACAAGCACTAAGACATGCCTGGGCCACCTTCCCTGATCAGAGGGTAAAATTGGGTCAGAATCCAACGGTCAGATTGCTTAAAATCGTCGCACAAGCGACACGACTCAGATTTCATAAAACCTTATTTGATTTCCAACCATTCTTACACTCTTCACTCCGAACTCAATCAAATCGACCTAGGACATCATTTGGACTTGATTTTTGAGGTGATGGCCAAGCCCAACATGGTGACCGCAACAGCCTAAGATCATCACTATCGGACTTTCGACGCGCGGTCCAGGTCCGATCCAGAACTTCTAAAAATTCTCAAGAACAACTAGATTTAGCGATGAATCCCAAATTTCAGAGTAACCTAGCACTAACCATTCTACAGGTTTTAAGTCATGCAGATCAAATTTAAAGTAATTGATGCAAATTTCACAAGTAATCGAGTTTAGCGTTAATTACCCCAAAAAGCTTCTAAGGAAAATAGAGGTAATACTCGGGTCTTGGCACAAAAATTTTCGGGTCATTACAATCTACCCTCCTTAAAGAAAATTTCGTCCTCGAAATTCATACCTTCTCATATTCCTCAAGGATCTGAGGGTAGCTCTTTCTAACCTCAACTTCAGATTCTCAAGTAGCCTCCTCCTCACTATGATGCGTCCATAGCACCTTCACAAGAGGGATAACCTTGCTACGCAATACCTGCTCCTTCCTGTCGAGAATACGCATCGGTCGCAGTACATATGTGGCATCCTCACTCAACTGCACCTTCTTCCAACTGATAATATGCAAAGGATCAGGAATGTACTTCTTCAGCATAGAAACATGAAATACGTTATGCACGACCGCAAGAGGTGTGGGGAAAGCAAAGCGGTATGCTATGTTAGGTAGTTGAGATTGGGTATAGGTTTGGGTTTTCAAGTTTATGTTTAGGTTTAGGTTAGGTAGTTGAGATTAGGATTAGGTGTAGGGTTAGGTTTAGAGATTTGAGAATACGTTAAAGTTTAGGTTTTGGAAATCAGGTTTGAGTTATAGGTTTAGGTTTAGGTTAGGTTATAGGTTAAGTTTTAGGAAATTGAGTTTAAGTTATAGGTTTAGGTTATAAGTTAAGGTTATAGGTTAAGGTTTAGGTTATAGTTATAGGTTTTGAGATTTGAGAATAGGTTTAGGTTATAAGTATAGGTTTAGGTTAGGTTATAGGTTAAGGTTTAGGGAATTGAGTTTAGGTTATAGGTTCAGGTTATAGGTTATTGGTTTAGGTTAAGGTTTAGGTTTAAGTTATAGGTTTTGGGATTTGAGAATAGGTTTAGGTTATAAGTATAGGTTTAGGTTAGGGCGTAGGTTAAGGTTTAGGGAAGTGAGTTTAGGTTATAGGTTTTTTGGTTTTTGGTTAAGGTTTAGGTTATAACTATAGGTTTTTGAATTTGAGAATAGGTCTAAGTTATAAATATAGGTTTAAGTTCGGTTGTAGGTGTAAGTGCTATAGTTTATATCCCTGTCTGTTGTCAAATTTGTGGTGCCAAAATCATTGTTATATATAACTTGCATAAGTGAAGCTCTCTCAAGGATCAACATTCATGAACAAGCTAAGCTTACAAGACAAGAGTCAAGCTGCAAGACTTCAAGAAGAGTACAAGGCAGTTGGTAAAGAACTCAAGACCCTTTCAAGATTGAGCTACATCAAGATTTCAAGATTGATCTACATCAAGACTTCAAAGCTCATTCTTCAAGGTCACTAGTTCCGAATGTTTCAATGTCCTTTACTTCATGGTTGAGGTTTGACTGACCATAGGTTGACCTTAGAAGTAGGTCATTTTGGATACATAAACCGAATGTTTATTTTACATGAGTTTGGCCTATTCTTCGACTAGTCTTAGGCCTTCTTCGACTAGTCCTAGAGTTGCTTTGACCAGTCTAAGAAATTCCTCGATCAGTCGTGAGTTTGTTACAAATTTCGGATGAAATCTGTTAGGCTTCGACTAGTCTAGGAATCTGTTCGACCAGTCGTAGGAACAGTGTCGACTGCATCTACGACCAGTCGAACATCTTCGACTCGAAATCCAGTGATGGTTTATAGTTTCTTCGACCAGTCGTAGGTGACCTACGATCAGTCGTAGGAGACCTTCGACCAGTCGTAGAACGGTCAAAGCATATCCCGCCGAATTTTTCAAATATCTGTTATTGCTTCGACTAGTCGAAGAGCTCCCTAGACCAGTCGAAGACCTGATCTTCTCACTTATAAATAGAGCACGAATCTCAGAAGAAATCATCGAATTAATTAATCCATTCAAGCCAATCTTCGTCGAACTTTTGAGAGATAATTCTGTGCTCCATCTAAGCTAAGTGTACTTATTTAATATTCTCTTTCCTTAGCTTTATTTAATTAATTTTGTTTCTGCTATTCCAATCTAATTTGATAAGAGGAATTGTTATTCCCTTTCTTTGGAATCAAATTCAATTAAGGCAAGCCCTATTTGGTTTAATTTAAAATCTATTAGAATTAGAACCATTATAATCAAGTACTGGACATTGAACTTGGACATTCAATCATCTACTCTGATTTGGTTCTACCGGGCTGCTACAACGAAGGAGATAATCAGGTATTCTACATTTAATTGTAAATCCCTTTTTGTTTTGGTTTTCTTTTAAGATTTGCCAGAAAAATCTTGTTGTATTGGTTATCTGAGGAGAGCCAGGAAAACTCAGAAGTGGGGTTTTTTTAATTGTGTAAGCCCACAGACAAAGACACAATTGTAAAGGTTTTGGGTGAACCTGGGAAAACCTATTTGTTTGTAAACGCTAATATCCCCTATGTGAGGATATTAGGAGTGGAGTAGCATTTTGTGTGGCTATTGTTTAACAGTTGGTGAACACACAGGCGAACCACTATAAACCCTTGTGTTGTGGTTGAATGATTTATACTTCTGATCTTTAATTATTCTTTTGTGGGATGTATGTATGGTGGTGAATGTTGTAATCATTTAATTCAAGCATTGTGAGAATTTTGTAATAGTTTAGAATTTATTTTCAGCTATTCCTTTATCAGCTTGATTTTCAATTTCATTTGAAACTTGTTCCAGCAAGGTTGCCCTGCCATTTTTATGGTGTATGGCTATCCCTAGAACAATACATTTTTAATTAAAATTTATTCAGTTTGTATTTATTTTTGTATTCCTCTTCGGTTTGAGATTTGATACAAAGATCTTTCTAGAAATAAGGTTGTCCTACCATAAACTCTGGTTTTTGGTGTAAGGTTGTCCTTAGAACAACGTTTGTATCAACCTCTCAAGATCTGAATTTTGTGGTTATTTTTCTTTCCTTACATTGTGATTTACTTTGGCTATCATATTCATTTTAATTCCGCTGTTATAAGTTTTATTTGCCATTGTCCTATTCACCCCCCCTCTAGGACATATAGCTTGGCCTTTTCAAGTGGTATCAAAGCCTAATAGCTCTTTTTTATTCTTGGATTTAATTCCTGAGCTAACGATTTAAGCTATTTAAGATGTCAAATTTTGATAGCCTTTCAGTCACAAGGCCTCCACCCTTTGATGGCTCCAACTATGCCTATTGGAAAGCCAGAATGAGGATCTTCCTCAAATCAATGGATGAAAATGTGTGGCAAGCCACAGTGACTGAATGGAATCCTCTTATCATGGAAGTTACTGGAGTTGACGGTTCAAAATCAATGAAAGTCACACCATATTACCAATGGACCACTCTTCAGAAAAGTGAGAGTAGTGCAAATGCTAAAGCACTAAATGCAATTACTTACGCACTATCACCGGATGAGTTCAAAAGAATCATTTCCTGTGATACTGCAAAGCAAGCTTGGGATATATTAGAAATGACACACGAGGGTACTACAATTGTCAAAAAATCTAAAGTCCAACTCCTCACAACCAGATTTGAAGAAATTCATATGGAGGAAAATGAAATGTTTATGGACTTTTACACTAGATTGAATGACATTGTAAACTCAATGTGGGGTCTCGACGATAAAATCCCAGAAAGTAAAGTGTGTGCAAAAATATTACGCTCACTTCCTGAACGGTTCAATTCTAAAGTAACCGTGATCCAGGAACTTCGTGATACGGATAATATGAGGGTAGAAGAACTAGTTGGTTCACTACAAACCTACGAGTTAAACTTTAAAGCTCCTAAAGGTAAATCTATCACACTAAAATCTTCTAAATGTAATTCAGAAGAAAATTCTGATTCAGAAGATGATATGGCTCTTTTAGCTAAGAAATTTTATAAGAATTTCAAAAGCAAGAAAAGGGTTGATTTTCAAAAATCAAATGATAAAAAGAAGTTTAGACCCAAATTTCAAAAATCTTTGAAAGATAGTCAATGTTACAACTGTCAAGATTATGGGCACTTAGCAAATAAATGTCCTAAAAGGGACAAACCCAAGAAGAAGGGTATGTTGGCTACATGGGATGAATCATCTGATTCTGAAGGTTTTTCTGAAAATTCTGAAACTGAGTCGGGCAATGAGGTTAAAGCTCTTATGACTCTAGCCAAATTCACATTTTCAGATAATGACTCAACAAGTGAAGAAAATCTGAGTAGTGAATGTGAAAATGAAGACGATCTTCAAGACGCTTACAATGCTCTATATAAGGAAAGTTGTAAAATTGCTGTTAAACTTAAACTTCAAAAAGAAAAGTTTTCTAAACTCAAAAATTGTTTTGAATCACTTGTCTTAGAAAAATCACAAATTTCAGATTGTTTTGAAAAATCAAAATGTGATTTGGAATTCAAAAACTCCCTAATTATTGATTTAAAATCTGAAATTGAGAAACTTAAAACTGAAGTATCTTCTCTTCTGAGTTTAAAGGACACATGGAAATATGCCCAAGGTGATCCAAAGTTAGAGAAACTTTTATCCGGATCAAGAAAATGTGGCGATCGATTCGGGTTGGGCTATGATAAAAATTTACCTCCTAAACAAAAATATACTCCTCCTATGTTTGTTAAAGGAGAGTCCTCAAACTCAAAAGGGAAAAGTACTTATCAAAATTTTTCTAGAAATTTAAAAACTTTTCAAAAACCTAGAAGCAGCCATGTCAACTTTAATCAGAAACGAAATCCACTAGCTGAAAAGATAGTTGATTTACTCAAGGAGCTCTTAAAATCTAACTCTATAGGTCATTCCTACAAATATACACAAAAGAAGACCAACCATGTTCCTAAACCCAAAACAGTTATGAAATGGGTTCCTAAAGTTACCTGCTTGGTTGCTCACACTGCTTTCAAAGCAACAAGTCATTCAAAGTGATACCTAGACAGTGGATGCTCCAGGCATATGACAGGTGACAAAGCTTTATTCACGGATCTGAAAGATATGACTGATGGTTCAGTCACATTTGGTGATGGTAGCAATTGCAAGATTATAGGCCAAGGTACGGTTCAACTTTTTAATCTTCTTGTGTTTAAAAATGTTTTATACGTTGAAGGCTTAAAACATAACTTGCTTAGTATATCACAAATATGTGTTAATAACCATAATGTTCGGTTTTCTAATCAAAGCTGTGAAATACTAAACAATAAGGGTTCTGTAATATTAACTGGACGTAAAACGTCTGAAAATTGCTATATTATTAGTGAATCCAGCTCATCTAATCAAACATGTTATATGATCCATACAGACGAGACTGATTTATGGCACAAACGTCTTGGACATGTATATTATCGAAATTTATATCGATTGAGCAAACGAGAACTTGTAAGAGGTTTACCCAAACTTCAGAAATTAGATAAAATATGTGGTGAGTGCCAGATAGGCAAACAAACAAAGAACTCACACAAAAAGGTGAATTCAAATACCACATCAAGACCACTCGAACTTCTCCACATGGATCTGATAGGACCTACCAGAATGGAAAGTCCTGGTGGTAAAAAGTATATCCTGGTAATAGTTGATGACTTTACCAGATTCACTTGGGTAGTCTTCTTAAGGGATAAATCTGAAACCCTTGAAGAAGTGAGAAAAGTTCTCAAAAGGATTCAAACTGAAAAATCTTCTCAAATCAGTAAAATTCGTAGTGATCATGGATCTGAATTTGAGAATAGCAATTTTTAGAAGTTCTGTACCGACCAAGGAATATTACATGAATTCTATGCTCCCAAAACTCCACAACAAAATGGAATTGTAGAAAGAAAGAATAGGGTGCTTCAAGAAATGGCTAACGTCATGTTGAATAGCATGAAGCTCTCTAAAAATCTTTGGCTGAAGCATACCACCTGCTATATTATTAACCGAGTATACACTAGCAAAGATAATAATAAAACGGCTTACGAATTGTGGTTCAATAAAAAGCCTACTGTTAAATACTTTCGAGTTTTTAGCAGCAAGTGCTATATTTTACATGATCGTGAAAATTTAGAAAAATTCTATACGAAGAGTGATGAAGGTATTTTTCTAGGATATTCTTTAAACAGTCGAGCTTATAGGGTTCTGAACAAAAGGACTGGTGTGATTCAAGAATCCATTAATGTTGTCATTGATGATCACTTAAACACACCAATTTCTAATTCAGATAATGATGAAGTACTAATCATTGATAAACCCGATACTTCATCGAATCAGACTGTTCTGAGTTGAGGACTGTTAAAGATCATCCAACCACACAAATTCTTGGAAACCCTCTCACCGGTGTTCGCACCCGTAGACAACTTGAGGATATATGTAATTATGTATGTTTTACATCCCAAATTGAACCATCTAACGTAAAAGAAGCTCTTGCTGATGAAAACTAGATTGTTGCGATGCAAGATGAACTCAACCAATTCGTAAGAAATGATGTTTGGTATCTCGTACCAAGACCTAAAAATAAACACATCATTGGAGCAAAATGGATTTTCAAAAATAAGTCTGACGAATGTGGAAATATAATTAGAAACAAGGCTAGACTGGTGGTACAAGGTTATACTCAAATTGAAGGGATTGATTTTGATGAAACCTTTGCACCAGTAGCACGTCTTGAATCTATCAGACTATTTATATCCATTGCATGTTTTAAAAAGATAAAGATCTATCAGATGGATGTGAAAAGTACTTTTCTAAATGGTGATTTACATGAAGAAGTCTATGCTAAACAGCCAATGGGTTTTGAAGATTCCAAAAATACTGATCATGTGTATCGGCTTAAAAATGCACTTTATGGATTAAAACAAGCACCTAGGGCATGGTATGAGAAACTAACAAAATTTCTTTTAAGTCATAATTTTCAAATGGGATCTGTTGATAAAACTCTGTTTGTTAAGAAACATAATGATCATATCTTAATGGTGTAAATTTATGTTGATGATATCATTTATGGATCAACTTGTACTGACTTGACTACTGAGTTTGTAGATTTGATGAAATCACAGTTCGAAATGAGCATGGTTGGGGAATTGACTTATTTCCTTGGATTGCAAGTAAAGCAACAACCTGAAGGAATATTCATTTCTCAATCTAAGTATGCCTTGAATCTAATCAAGAGATTTGGATTTGAGAATGGTAAAAATTTCGATACTCCTATGAGTACTACCCTGAAACTATCAAAAGACTCTAATGGTAAAAATGTTGACTCAAAACTTTATCGAAGTATGATTGGTAGTTTGTTATATTTAACTGCTAGTAGACCTGATATTTCTCTAAGTGTTGGTATTTGTGTAAGATATCAATCTGATCCAAAAGAATCTCACTTGATTGCTGTCAAGCGAATTATTAGATATGTTGCAAGTACTGTAAATCTTGGTCTCTGGTATCCTCATGAAACCAATGTCCAATTAGTTGGGTACTCGGATGCTGACTGGGCTGGTAATTTAGATGATAGAAAATCAACCAGTGATGGTTATTTTTTCATTGGAAATTATCTAGTTTCCTGGTTTAGTAAGAAACAAAATTCTATATCACTTTCAACAGCTGAAGCTGAGTATATCGCAGCTGGTAATGCATGTACACAGCTTGTTTAGATGCGACGAATGCTAAGTGATTATGGAATTAAACAGGATTCTATGTTATTACATTGTGATAATTCCAGTGTGATAAATATTTCAAAAAATCCTATTCAGCATTCTCGTACTAAGCACATTGACATTAGATTTCATTATATAAGGGAATTAGTAGAAGAAAAAGTTATATATCTAGAATATATTCCTACTGAAGATCAACGAGCTGACATTTTCACAAAACCTCTCGATAAAAGCAGGTTCAAAAAGATGAAATTTGATCTTGGCATGTGCATTTTAAATTGATAATTTATGCCTTCTTGTATTATAGTGTATATATTTGCTAGATTGAATTCCAATTTTTGTAGAATTTGCAAGAAATTTGAATTTTTGGGGTTTCTTCGACCAGTCATGAGTATACACGACCAGTCGTCCTACGACCGGTCGTAGATACCCACGACCAGTCGTAGAACACGGGTTTCACTTAAATTAGGGATTTTTTTCCTTTCTTCCTCATTTCATCTTTCTTCTCCTTAGAGCCGAGCTTCGACTTGTCAAACCCATCCTTCAAGTTCTTCAAGGTTAGTATTCCAAATTACTTTTTCTTGCAGATTTGTATCTAGATTGTTTCCTTTTCTCTCTTGAAGTTTTCTATTTTGAAAATCATTGAGATTTGGGGTTTAGATTTTGAAAAATCTGTTTTGTATAAACCCACTTCTCAATCCTTTGCAACTTCTTAATTTATTGAAATCCTTGTTGCAAATGGCTTCTAGAGGTAGAAAAACTACTTCCCGTGGTCCTTCTTCCTCCAAATCGACCGCTATCTCTAAACGTCATCTTCTTGTTCCCAATGATGATCCATCATATGTTAGGGACATTAGATCACATAATGTTATTGTTGAACATCCTGTTGATGTTAATCATATTGCACCTTTTGACATCCTATGCTTGAAGCTGTAGGTTGGGTTAACTTATTACACTGGGGTGGGCCTGCATACCAGTCCATTGCCCAATCCATGTTTACATGTATTAGTGCTTTCTCACAGGATAATTTAACTTTTCAAATTTCTACTAGAGAAGGGCCTTTTGACGTTGATCGTCATTTAATTTCAGCCCTTATGGACATTCCTGTGAATGATGAGGGTATTCCTATCCATAACTTAACTGATAAACCCTCAATGTCTGAAAAACGCATGCTCACTAGAGATTTGTGCAACATGGATGTTCAATGGACTCAAAAAGGGAATGCGCTTCCCGTAAGGTATTTGTTACCCAAATACAGAATTCTCCACAGAATCTTTGTGTCTAATCTGTATCCTCGTTCGGGTAATAAATCTGACTTGACTTCGTTTATGGTTCGTGTTATCCATGCTATTTCTAATGGTACTCAGATTTGTTTACCATCCTTAATCTGTCATTTCATTCTTCAGTTTCGACTCCATCCTAGTCATAGTGACATTCTTTTTGCCTATTTTATGACTGTATTGGCTACACATATGTTAGTCGATATGCCTGTTGATGAGGCACCAATCCATCATCTGATCTTCAACAATACTAATATCAATAAGATGAAGCTAGATCTACTTCCTGAACAAGGTGGTGGTGGTGGTGGTCATGAAGAAGCTGGTGTTGACATTAATATGGATGACATTTTTGAGGAACTGGATTCTGACTCAGCTAATGATCCAGATTTTGTACCATCTGATGTTGATGCACGTCTGAGTGCATTAGAGGGTAAAGTTGAGAATATAAATGTAAAGTTGGAAAACATGTCTGTTGCTCATGATTTACAATTCAAGTACATGCGCAAATATCTTAGGCGCTTAAGCAAAGGCATGCACCAACTTGATTCCTCTATTCCTGCTCCGTCATCAAGTTATAGTTCTGAGTAGTTTTTATGAGACTTCTAGTCTGTAATAACTTTATAACTTAGTACTTGGCTGATTTTGAGTTGGATTCTATTTATGTTTTCTTCTGAATATTTATTCTATGTGATGCTATGCTGAGTATCTCTATCACTCTTTTGCTATACTCTCTTACCTCCTCATGTTTACTCTCATGAATTCCTTTATTTAGTTCTCCTTTGTCATATTGTGACAAAAAGGGAGAGAATGGTTTGTTCTTAATGTGATTGTGAGAGGAGTAGCATTGGTTATGTTACTCAGGGGGAGTCTGATTGTGAGAGGAGTAGCATTGGTTATGTTACTCAGGGGGAGTCAAGGGGAGTATATGTTTGATCTTGTTGAATGAAAATGGTTGAATGTTGAAACTGGTTGAATGTTGAATATTGAATATTGATTTGCAGGTATTAACCAGTTGTTTTACTTTTGTTTATCTTGGTTATGTGTTTTGTCACTAATTTGACAAAGGGGGAGATTGTAAGTGCTATAGTTTATATCTCTGTCTGTTGTCAAATTTGTGGTGCCAAAATCACTGTTATATATAACTTGCATAAGTGAAGCTCTCTCAAGGATCAACATTTATGAACAAGCTAAGCTCACAAGACAAGACTCAAGCTGTAAGACTTCAAGAAGAGTACAAGGCAGTTGGTAAAGAACTCAAGACCCTTTCAAGATTCAGCTACATCAAGATTTCAAGATTGATCTACATCAAGACTTCAAGGCTCATTCTTCAAGGTCACTAGTTCCGAATGTTTCAATGTCCTTTACTTCATGGTTGAGGTTTGACTGACCATAGGTTGACCTTAGAAGTAGGTCATTTTGGATACATAAACCGAATGTTTATTTTACATGAGTTTGGCCTGTTCTTCGACTAGTCCTAGGCCTTCTTTGACTAGTCCTAGAGTTGCTTCGACCAGTCTAAGAAATTCCTCTATCAGTCGTGAGTTTGTTACAAATTCCGGATGAAATCTGTTAGGCTTCGACTAGTCCAAGAATCTGTTCGACCAGTCGTAGGAACAGTGTCGACTGCATCTACGACCAGTCGAACATCTTCGACTCGAAATCCAGCGATGGTTTATAGTTTCTTCGACCAGTCGAAGGAGACCTATGACCAGTCGTAGGTGACCTACGACTAATCGTAGGAGACCTTCGACCAGTCGTAGAACGGTCAAAGCATATCCCGCCGGATTTTTCAAATATCTGTTATTGCTTCGACTAGTCGAAGAGATCCCTAGACCAGTCGAAGACCCGATCTTCTCACTTATAAATAGAGCACGAATCTCAGAAGAAATCATCAAATTAATTAATCCATTCAAGTCAATCTTCGTCGAACTTCTGAGAGATAATTCTGTGCTCCATCTAAGCTAAGTGTGCTTATTTAATATTCTCTTTCCTTAGCTTTATTTAATTGATTTTGTTTCTGCTATTCCAATCTAATTTGATAAGAGGAATTGTTATTCCCTTTCTTTGGAATCAAAATCAATTAAGGCAAGCCCTATTTGGTTTAATTTAAAATCTATTAGAATTAGAACCATTGTAATCAAGTACTGGACATTGAACTTGGACATTCAATCATCTACTCTGATTTGGTTCTACCGGGCTGCTACAACGAAGGAGATAATCAGCTATTCTACATTTAATTATAAATCCCTTTTTGTTTTGGTTTTCTTTTAAGATTTGCCAGAAAAATCTTGTTGTATTGGTTATCTGAGGAGAGCCAGGAAAACTCAGAAGTGGGGTTTTTTTAATTGTGTAAGCCCACAGACAAAGACACAATTGTAAAGGTTTTGGGTGAACCTAGGAAAACCTATTTGTTAGTGAACGCTAATATCCCCTGTGTGAGGATATTAGGAGTGGAGTAGCATTTTGTGTGGCTATTGTTTAACAGTTGGTGAACACACAGGCGAACCACTATAAACCCTTGTGTTGTGGTTGAATGATTTATACTTCTAATCTTTAATTATTCTTTTATGGGATGTATGTATGGTGGTGAATGTTGTAATCATTTAATTCAAGCATTGTAAGAATTTTGTAATAGTTTAGAATTTATTTTCAGCTATTCCTTTATCAGCTTGATTTTCAATTTCATTTGAAAGTTGTTCCAGCAAGGTTGCCCTGCCATTTTTATGGTGTATGGCTGTCCCTAGAACAATACATTTTTAATTAAAATTTATTCAGTTTGTATTTATTTTTGTATTCCTCTTCGGTTTGAGATTTAATACAAAGATCTTTCTAGAAATAAGGTTGTCCAACCATAAACTCTGGTTTTTGGTGTAAGGTTGTCCTTAGAACAACGTTTGTATCAACCTCTCAAGATCTGAATTTTGAGGTAATTTTTCTTTCCTTACATTGTGATTTACTTTGGCTATCATATTCATTTTAATTCCGCTGTTATAAGTTTTATTTGGCATTATCCTATTCACCCCCCTCTAGGACATATAGCTTGGCCTTTTCAGTAGGTTAGAGTTTAGGGAATTGAGTTTAGGTTATAGGTTTAGGTTATAGGTTATAAGTTTAGGTTAAGGTTTAGGTTGTAATTATAGGTTTTGGGATTTGAGAATAGGTTTAGGTTATAGGTTAAAGGTGGTGTCCCTGCAAATACAAATATAAACACAGCCTGCTCCAATTAGCGAGGCCCTTCCAACGCTGTCCATAAGAAATGGACAGCGTCATCATGGTCATAACAGCGGCTCCCATCTTTCAGGGACCCCCGCTCAACATCCGGACAGCTCCGATGCATATCCGAGTCTGCTCTATCAATTTTGAGTAAATACATAAACATGGCCTGTCTAAATGGCCAGGCCACTCTAATGCTGTCCATAGGAAATGGACTGCTTCATCATGGTCATAACAACGGTTCCCACCTTCCAAGGACCCCCGCTCAACATCCGGATAGCTCCGACGCACATTCGGGTCTACTCCATCAATTTCAAGTAAATACATAAACATGGCCTGTCCAAATGGCCAGGCCACTCCAATGCTATCTATAGGAAATGGACAGCTTCATCATGGTCATAACAGCGGTTCCCACCTTTCAGGGATCTCCGCTCAACATCCGAATAGCTCCGACGCACATCCGGGTCTGCTCCATCAATTTTGAGCAAATACAGATATAAACACGGCCTGTCCAAATGGTCAGGCAACTCTAATGCTGTCCATAGGAAATGGACAGCTTCATCATCGTCATAACAGTGGTTCCCACCTTCCAAGGACCCTCGCTCAACATCCGGATAGCTCCGATGCACATCCGGGTCTGCTCATTTAAATAAAATGGATTATCAAGATCATTTAAATAAAATCAGGTCCAATCAACAATCTGACCTCAAGGATTCTGTTAGCATTGTTGACGGCACCTCGAATCTTATTTTAGGGCCTAGAAATTCAAAATTAGATACAAAAATTAGAAAAACCAAAGAAATTTAAGAAAGATAGTCAAAGTCCACGTGAATGAGCACAAGTATGCACCTACATATGAATTCTGAAAAGCTATTGCATATCACAAAAAATAATAATAATAATAAATAATAAATCCTAGCATGATCATGGGACCTATGACTGCATAAACAACACATAACCATCAAGCAATATGCAAAGATCTGAAACAATCAAGTTAAGGACCTTAAATGAATAATTTCCACATAAATAGATTCCTAGTTGAATTCTTACCTCAAGCACAACATCAGGATTAATTTCTGAAAGGGTCTGAGTGTCTGTCTTGGTCATGCCACCTTGAGATGGAAGAGAAATAAGATGCATAGATGTTAAGGGTCATACAAGTAGATTCTCCATCAAAATGATTTTCAGTGTTAGATGTGTTCATATATCTTCCATTATTACAAATCACAAATTGTTCCAAGGGTTCACTACTCATGCAAGTTATAGTTAAACTATTGTGCCCTCAAGCACAATGCATCCAAACGGAGAAAATTGACAGGATGTGGAATAATGCATGCTTGGTCTAGAAGAAAGATGAGCTGATTCATGTTAGCTAACTAGATTGTGTCATAATCGTACAACAAAAGATGTCCTATACCACACCTTGTGAGCATCTCGGAAATTCTGCTTTTCAAGTTGGAGCCATGCCCGTCCATATGTAGCTGCACATACTAATATGAAAGATGCGTGTGAGATCCCAGCTTTCCACAATTCTATTAGATGTGCTAGATTGATTAAAATCTTCTTGTGCAAAATTTAGGCAGTTCTGATTTTCAAGTTGGAGACAATATCCAAAAGAAATGGATGGGTCCAAGAATCAAGTCAGTCACAAATCTGGCAGGCAAACATATGCAAAAGAAATGGACAATAAACATTTAATGTACATGTGTGGCCCATCAGATCTGTGCACTGCCGTGAATTTTACACAAGGCAACCCATATAGTGGCTTGCACCTGATAAGTAGATTATATCATGCATCCATGTAAGCATTGTGGAACCTTGAGCCTACACTCTTAATGATTGCTTCAAATTTGAATAGGCATCTTACATCCAAATCACTAATACAAGTCAAACATTATGGAAACTCTTTGTAATATTGAAGCGTACAAACATCCTGATGCTACAATTTGAAACATCATCCAAATATTTTTCACACTATTCATAAATGAGGAAGTAAGAATAGGAATCATAAAAGCAAACAAACTTTCACTAGATTTCTCCTTGATTACAGTTAGCAATTCCCTTTCCACAATCACACAATAACAATGTTTAGAAAATCAAAACATGAACAAACCAAGTTTTAAATACTTGTGTCAGTCACTCAAATGCCCATGTCTACCAAGATTTAAAATTCAAAATGTTTACAGCCTACAAGCATTCAATAACCACCGTTTCATGATGTATGGTTCACTTTCAATTTGGATTTGCCTCGTTTTTTCACTCATTTTATTTAAAAATGACTGATTTCTTTCCAATGCTACCTTAATGGCCATGAATCAAATGGAATGATGGATGGGATTGTCCATGACAAACAAGTTGTCTAACCGTGCCATAAAGATAGGCCCAATCAAATACATACTCAGCTAAACATGTGGCAAATCAAATCCTTTCACGTCACGTCACGTCAGGTCACCCAAAGTTATCCTTGGTGACTTTATCACCAAGCAATCCCGTGCTCTATTTTGTCCATCCATTGTTTCATATTAGTTTAATGCATGAGCCCAGAAAATGAAATAAATTTAAATATCAGGTGGACCATATAATAGGAAACAGTGGTGTGATTGACCATTAAAAACTTCTAAGGAGGCCACAAAAGTTTTGGATAAAGTTGATATTAGTTTTTTTTTCATCCATCTGGATTTTTGTGACCATATTAACAAATTGGATAGAAAATAAACATTATGATAAGCCTTATGAAGTTTTTAATGGTAGAGAAATAAACATTACAGTGTGCCTTGGAAAGTTTTTAATGGTCTAATATTAAATCACAACTATTTCTTATAGTGTGGTCCACCTTAGATTTTAATCTACTTCGTTTATGAGCTCATGAGCTAAAATGACCTAGCAAAATAGATAGGCATCATGAATACATTCATCAAAGTGGGCCTCAAGGTAAGGGTTGCACCATCTTGGATGAGGCCAAGGCACATCTAATCCACTCTTCCATTTCTAACATCAACATGCAACTCAATCAAATCATGCCAAGTCAGCTCACAAGGGTGTCAACAGACAATCCACCTTCCCTCGCAACATGTCCTCCCGAGGGACTGATATACAAGAAATGTTTGCATACACCATCTTTATTTTCCTACAATTTATCATCTCAGTCTAAATATATGAGCTATGAAAAACGTGGTTCATATTTCAAAGATCACTTGGGGCGAAAATTACAACAATATGCTCATTAGAATGTAGTGACAACCAGCGAATAGTCCCAATCACCATATATACTTGCCATGTGCAGGATATACTTCATATAACTTCTATGAAATAGGTAACATGATAGCATTTCCTAACGGAAGAAAAATTGTTTCTGAACAAAAATCATATGTAAGCATTTGTGCCATGAAAACATATTTTAAATCAAGTTCAAAGGTCGCATTGGGATGCTTATTTCAAATGAACTGCAATAATCTAACTCAATATGGAAGAAATGACCAACACATGAGTGGCGCCATTTTTAGTTCATAATTTCAAAATGACAGCTAGTTGTGAGTCCATGCATTTGAAGTTGAACAAGAAACTATTATAATCTCAATTTGGGCCTAGACATTTATCAATAATGGAATGGAACTATCCTCACTTTGGTCCAAAGCATCAATCTTCTGAAAAATAAGGGGGTTCTGCTTCGAATCTAAAAAGGGTATTTTTCTAAGTTAGTCCTAAAAGATTTTTTCTAAAAAAAAAAAAAAAAATGGAAGAAGAACAATATAAAATTACAGGTTGGGGTAGCTTTTGATACCATGATTTAAGTTGTTGTTACTTGTTGCTAATAGAGCTTCTTCAGTTTGATCTGAAGCAAAACCCCAATGAATCAGATCAACCATTCACCCAAAAAGGAAAATGCAACCCACATTGATTATTGGATAAGACAAAATTGACATGATTCATCGTAAGGTCAGCCAGACAATAAAAAGGCAATTTACATCACTCAAAATATTGGAAGTCATGTACACGTGTTGTAAGGTTGAAAAAACTAACAATGAAAACAACAAAGACAGAGGAAATTAGAAAAGGATATTCACATAGTTCAAATAAAAATAAATTAGTAATCTAAACTAACAAATAATTAGCTAATGAAACATTAAAATCATGCATGATCATTTCAAGAACTAGTAAATTATCTAAACATTACCTATTCTCTTAAAAAATCAGAACTCCAACAAAAGAACAAAAGAGTAAAAAGGACAACAAAGTTGCGCTCTTTTGTCACATGGGTCATCGTAGCTATAAAAGAAAATGAACTAAAACTTGGAGTGAGAGTAAGTCCTTGTAAGAAATTTCTTCACAACAAGAGAATTGAGGCAAGCTTGAGGCCTAAGAATCTTTGGTTTGACAAAGGAAATTGCATAACAAAAAGAACTAAGAATGATGAAATGAAGTTTGTAGAGAATTTTCACGCTTCAATTAAAATGTTCCATAAGCAACACTTTTTATGACATTGCTAAGACTACTCTTTGTCCATGTAGGTTTTGAAGTGGCATGTGTCTAGGACTGTCCAAGTGTCTCAAAATGTCAGCTTGGCAAACCTCAGAAAGTAAGTGTCCAAGTAATAGGTCTAGCAAATGCCTAGAACATGAACTGACATCATATCCAGAAAGGGGTTGCTTGTTTGTAATATATATAACTGCAAATTTCTAATTCCTACTTGGTAATGACATATAACTATTGTCTCCACTTTACGCATTCAAGATACTCTCATCATGGATGTCTTAGATGAGATCAAATCAACATGCAAGCTCACCTCCATAACAGAGTGGCAACTTACAGCAAAATCAAAGACTGCATCAAGTCCTCCAAGTTCTTGTAATCTTTCCTTAAAATTTCCCCCAACCCTTCTCATAATACTAGATGTATCTGAAAATTATAGGGCAATGGTTATTAGTAAAGGCAAGGAAACATGATCTACTACAAAACAGTGAAATTTAGATCTATAATGAATAATGAGTTCATAATAACAGTAACTATGTAATAGAAAACATGACCTCTGATACATTATGGCGATAAACTAAAATGAGATGAACTCATTTATAGGTGTCTACCAAACAGGGGCCTAAGTAGATTGGTTTTTATCAACATGGTTTACCTTTGTTTAATGGCCCAAACTTCATTTCTTTATTTCCTTCAAAACATGCAGAAACTTTTACTGAGGTTTTGACCAAAACGCAAGGCCCTATTTGGTAGCCACTTAAAAATGACTTCCTCTCATTTTAGCTAATGGTAATTATGTATTAGAGATATGGACGGTGCTCGGTGGACCCCACAATGATGCATGTATTTTAGCCATGTGGTCCATTCACTTGGATCATTATTTTAGGGCAGGAGGCTAAAAAAGAGTCATATTTGAATCTCAAGTGGACCACATCGCAACAAAACTGTCTTTCTTTCCTCTTCCTTTTGCTGAAAATCTGTGTGTGTGGACTAATCAGATTTTAAGCTTAAAAAGAGAATTTGAGGTGCATACAGGACTAGTAAGCCATTTCAAAAAGGTGCATATAGATTTGCGCATGGCTCAGATATATTTCATCAAGGTGCATACAGGACTAGCAAGCCTCAACGAACATCCTGGTTAAAGAGAAATTTGAGGGAATCCCCCATTAATAGTGGGACCCAGCAGAACAACAGTCTGGAGCACCAAACAGGCCTCACATGTACAGAATCGTAGGCGGTGGTGGACAATTTTATGTCCACTGCTGTGCGGGGCCCATAAAATCCCGGCACCAATTCAAATTCAACAGCAAAGAACCCACTTTATTTTTCAATCAACTTTCATTATTTGAATGTAACAATGTCATCAAATTTCATTCTCAAACTCTCAAATTACTAAAAATAAACGAAATAAAAAAATAATAATAATAATAAAGGAAAAAATCCATGGAAAAAAATAATTTCTAGACACCATCAGCGATCAAACAGTCAATACAGAGAAATTTCCACATACAACGTTGTACGAGAACTTTCACATACAATGCTTTCCTTCCATTAAACATGGCACCTGTGCAGAACATCTGAGCCATAGAAAAGGTGGGCCTCACTATAAACAACACCTGGGGAGAAAACCAAACGAATCCACTCATCAGGGGGGCCAAACCTCTACATTGAGTCAAACCATCCTCTGTCCATTGATTTCGCCCGGTATCTCACCTGATAAGTGGACCACGCCCCAGGTAATCTCTTCCAATGGCATGTACAGCTTAGAAATTCTACACAAATGACACATTAGCAGGAAACAAAGAGATAGCATGCCATTTCATCAAACAGTCAGCCTATATCAAATCTAAAAGACATGAAAAGAGATACAAATAGAAGAAGATATCAAACCTATGAAGAGGTGCTTCACAGCGTGTGTTTCTTCGGCTAGGAGATTCATGGCAGCTGCAATGGAGAGAGAGAGAGAGAAGAGGGCATTCACGGCTGGTGTTTCTTCACGGCTGCATTGGAGAGAGAGGGAGGAGAAAGAGAGATGGAGCAGAGATCGGGAGGGAGAGAGAGGATTAGGGAAAGAAGGGTTTAGGTGGTGCTTTGATTAGGGAATGGAGAGAGATAGAGAAGAGAGAGAGAGAGAGAGGGAGAGAGAGAGAGAGAGAGCATGAAATCCCAAAACTTTGGGCGCGGCTCTGTTTTAAGCGCACACCCAAATTTAGGAGGCGGATTGGCTACTGGTGGTGGGTGCTCTGTGGGCCCCACCATGATGTATGTGTTTCATCCATTCCGTTCATCTATTTTTAAAGATCATTGTAGGGCTTTATACAATAAATGATAGGTATATAAATCTCAGGTGGACCACACCACATGAAATCAATAATGGTTGGATATCCACTATTAAAATCCTCATAATGCCCACTGTACTGTTTATTTGAAATCTAATATGTTGATTAGGTCATAAAGACCTGGACGAAGGAAACAATAAATATTAGCTTGATCCAAAACTTTTATGGCCCCCAAAACCTTTTTAATGGTCAATGTTCATCCAACACTTTTTCCTATAATGTGGTCCACTTGAGACTTAAATATACCTCATTTTTTCTCTCATATTATAAAATGATCTATAAAAATAGATGGACAGCATGGATGAAAAACATACACCATGGTGGGGCCCACATAGCACTGACCACCAGCCATTGCTTGGTCTATAAATATCAAGGCCGACCACACCACATAAAAACAATAATAATTGATTATCCATCATTAAAACCCTCCTAAGGCCAAGTGTACTTTTTATTTGACATCCAATCGGTTGATTAGGTCATACAGGCCTAGATAAAGCGGAAAAACAAAAATCATCTCGATCTAAGACTTTTATGGCCCCCAAAATGTTTTAAATGGTTGACGCTCATTCAACAATGTTTCCTATTAATGTAATCCATTTCATATTGGGATATGCCTCATTTTTTGTCTCATGCCGTAGGATGATTTTTAAAAATAAATGGATGGCATGGATTAAACACATACGTCATAGTGAGGCCCACAGAGCACCAACCACAGGCCATTGGATGGTATCAGGGGGAGTAGCCAATTTGTTTCCCTTATTTGTGGTGTGGTTTATTTAATTAATCTTTGGATATGAATAATTTTTTAGATAGCTTTCTAAAATGATCTCGATAAATGAATGAACAAGCCAATGATCCCGAATTTTTGGTAAATCCAAAACTCAAGTGGACCATGCCACACGAAACAATGTGGAATAATGATTTCCACCGTTGATACCTTCCTTGGGCACATAGTAATGTTTATTTGGCATCCAACATGTCATAATATCAAAAAAATATGAATGAAGAGAAAACACGAGAAGATATGAATTAATGTAGGCCAACTACGATGATAGTGTAAAATATACTTCGTCCATCATTTTCTCCTTACCATGATAGAATAAGATCTAAAAAATGAGATAGATTCATTGTCAAAGTGGGCCATACTATGGGGAAACAGTGAGAACGGAAACGGTGAGACCCGAACTTGAACCCGAATGGACCGGAGTAGCCAAGACCGCAGGTCGCAGTGGGCAGCTTCATATAGTTTAATTGTAGTTCAGTTGGACTCGATCAATTGGAACTGACCTGCACAACCACACAAAGATTCGAGTAGGACTCTCGAGCAAGTTGATGTTTTCATTATTCCCAATCTGACTTAACCTGACCCAAATATGCTCAACCCAAATGCAATTTAAGTTGGTATTTTCCAATCCTAACCCAAACCGAGGACCTTGACAACCTAATCTAGTTATAGGTTTGGGTCAATTGGGTTTGGTTCAATCCGAACGCAAGTTGTAGCACTAAGTTTAAGAATGGAACATTGGGCTATATGGTCTGAGCTGAATTGGTTCATCTAGCCCATCCCATTGATTATTTATATGGCTGGGTTGGGTTAGGTTGGATATGGTTCAACCCTACTCATACCCATACCCACTTGGCTTACTCCAACCTTCGTTAGGAATAGCTCAGGTCTGTTAACCTGCTAACTGACCCAATACATTGTCACCTGTAGTTCAAAACCTGAGAACAGACTGACCGAGCTAGGGCCCTTGGACAGCCCTAATTGATGGTTATGCTTGAAGCCATCCAGGTCCATTGCCAATTATGGATAGGGGCACCATGTGAATTATGGCTCGCAAACAATGGATGGTTGTTAGCAAATTGGGTCCATTCAAAGGGTTATGATCATCCGACCGGTGTGATTATTACCCCATGGCTTGTTCCTAATTGTATGAATGAGTGAATGGTTAAGATAGTGGCATCTATCCAAATGTTGTAACTTGTAAGGTCCTTGTTTTGGTGCTAAATGTGCATGTGGTGATCCAGTCTGTCCATCTAGTGGGCCATGCCAATTGGCAAAAATGTACGTAGTCATCTCATCACGAGATATTTGAAATTTCAAGAGATAGCAACTAGCAAGATATTATCATTTCCCAACTTCGATGGGCCCTACAGGTTGGTGGCTGTCTGTATCACCATTACTTCCTATGGTGTGGCCCACCTGAGACTTAGATTTATCCCATCTTTGGCATCATGCCTAAAATTTGCTAAAAAATGAATGGATGGCTACGATGAAACACATACATCATGGTGGGGCTTATAAAACACCGACCACTAGCTAGGTCGTCACTTGTAGTGTCATTATCCAATCAGGCATGGTTTGGCTTGTGTTCCAACACCAACCTGCAAGCCGGTGTCAATCCATTTGGACCCTATTATGATGCACATGTTTTATTCACACCATCCATCGATTATTTCAGCTTGATTTAGGGCATGGGCTTAAAAATGAGGCAGATTTATGTTTTAGGCTGACAACATACTACTAAAAACTTCTCAGGGCCTGCTGTAATGTTTAATTGTCATTTAACCTAGTACTCAGGTCACATAGACTAATAGCCATTGGTGGCTCTGTGGGCCCCACCATGATGCGTGTAAAACATCTACCCCATCAATTAGATGCACCATCCCATGGTGGGCCAGACCACATACAAAAGTTTAGAGGGGTTACCCTCCATTAAAACATTCATAATTATTTTTGGGGCCCACATAGATGTGGTTCATAAATCCAGCGCATCCATTATGTGTGTGCCCCTTGGATGAGGGGTCATACCAAGTTTCAGACGCATTCAAATTTCAGGTGGGGCCCCACCAAGTGCACGGTTGATTTTTTAGATATCCCATAATTTAAAGGGGACCCATCAAATGCATGGTGTTGATGTTTGACACACATCATGGTGGGGCCAACACAGCTCGACCTCATGGGGAGTTCCCATGAGCTCCTCAAACAGGGTTGAACCAAACCCACTGATCATTCCATGAGCATACTCGTCAACTTTTGCAGCTAGTTCATGCATCGTCCCGCTAATCTGTTTTGTAACTCCCTGTAGAAGTTCTAGACACATCAAATTGTTAGCTGTACTTGTACCTAACCCCTGCAGGAGAGAGACTCAACAATGAGGTATAGCAGAAAATGAATTCCTAAATGAAAATGGAATCATTCGTAGTTGCCACGCATGGCCGACAAAACCAGTTTCTAAATCCTTAACAATTCTCATTGTACATCAAAGCTCCATGGTCCACCATGTTTTTGTGCTACACCAGTGTCCCTCAAGAACACTACATCTAATCTGTTCATCAGGTGGGCCTCATCAGGACCTGAATTTTGGATCATACTAGTTTTGAGGGGTGGTGAACATGAGGACCTGATGATCGGAGTGGATAGCACATGCTTTGTGGGCCTTATAGAGTTGGGGTGTTTTACTGGCTGCAAATAGCATGTCTTGATGGTAGCCGATTCGATCAGGTCTACATAACACGTTCTTCCTATAGGCTATGACTTGGGGCCATCTTGATGCATCTGTTGTATGTTGAAGCCTATTAATCTATTTTGCTAGCTTATATTAAGTTATGGGTACATGAATGAAATAGATCCAAAAATTTGAGGTGAACTGCATCACATGAACAATGATGATGGACCATTAAAAATTATTTCTTGTGGACCACGAAAGTTTTGCATTAAGCTAATTTTTATTTTTATTTTTCCTTTATCTAAGCTCGTATAACCTTATCATCATGTTAAGTGGCAAATGAACATTTCAGTGAACCTTAGAAAGTTTTTAATAGTGAGAGTTTCATATGGCATGGTCTACTTAAGATTTGAATCTGCTTTATTTTTAAGCTCATACACTTAAAATAAGCTGGAAAAACATATAGAAAACAAGTACATACATCAAGGTGGGCCCCACAATCATAGTCAGAACTCACAGATACCTAACAGAATCCGCTCTTCTTTGATAAGACTATGGGCCATTAAATGAATAAGATTTTGAAAGTATCTATGAAATATTAATGATGGATATCCAAGGTTAAGGTTTTCATGTGGTGTGGTCCCCCTGATATTTATATACCTATCATTTTTGGGCCCCACTATGATGTATTTTTTATATCCACACCTTCCATCTACTCGGAGAGATCATTTTAGGACAATATCGAAAGATAAATCCAAAGCTCCAGTGGACCCAACATAGAAAATGGTGGGGACAGTGACACCCACCGTTAAAAACTTCTAAAGGCTATGAAAATTTTAGATCAAGCTTATTTTTGTGTTTTACCTTATTTTATGTCTTTTTTAACTTTTGAATAGGTTGGATTTCAAAAAAAAAAAAATATGGTCATCCTTAGGATAGTTTCAATGGTGGGAATCACTTTCCCCAATGTTTTATGTGGTGAGGTCCACTACATCTTCTCATCTGCCTCATTCTCTGACTCATGCCCTAAAATAATATCTCAAAATGGATGGACGGTGTGGATACAACACATACATCATAGTGGGGCCCACATAACTTAGCGACGTCACTTCAGTAGCCAACTCGTTACTCAACCTGGTAATAAGCCGCACCCGCGCCCATGAGAGAGCTGAGAACTCTCTCTCTCTCGCACCCTCCCCCTCCTCTCGCTTTCTATGTCTCTCTAGTCTCTCCACCCTGTCCTCTCAATCTCTCTCGCAGCCCCCCTCTCTCTCCGTCTCTCTGTCTCTCTCTGTCTCTCTCGGTGCTCTCTCTCTCTCTCATCCTCTCTCTCTCTCAGTCTCTCTCGGTGGACCGTGATCGGGGCTCCAACTCCAACAGGTATCTCTATCTCTCTCTCTCAATCTCTGTCAATCTCAAGACTGATTGAAATGATTTGGGGATTTATGGATTTGCGGATTTAGGGATTTGGGGATTTAGGGATTTAGGGATTTGGGGATTTACGGATTTGGGGATTTGGGGATTTAGGTGGACATTTCTATCTCCATTGTTTCATGCGGTCCACCTTGATGTATGTGTTGTATATCCAGCCATCTCTGTTTTGCCAGCCCATTTTAGGTAATGGCCCTGAAAATGAAGCCCATTGCACTACAGGAAATAGTGGAGATTGAATCCCCACCAATGAGAACTTCCTGCGGGCCACAGGAGTTTTGGATGGGAATCGTATTGTGTACTGAGTAATCTTTATGGGGTCCACCTTGATTTATGTATTTTATCATCCCTGTCCATCTATTTTACAAGATAATTTTATGGCTTAAGCTTAAAAATGAATCATATTCAAAGCTCAAGTGGACCACACCACAGGTAACAGTGTGAAATGATCCTCTACCGTTGAAAAACTTCCTGTGGGCCCTAGAAGTCTTGGATCAAGCTGATATGTGTGTTTTTCTTTTATTCATGTCTTTATGATAATATGAATGGTTTGGATGATAAGCAAACTTCACCGTGGGTCCTGGAAATGTTTCTAGAGAGTGAATATTGTCATTTTCACTAATTCTTGTGGTGTGGGATTGTAGGCTGGATTATCCATTTATGTTTTTATAAAAGTGGTATCATATATGATTCAAATTGTTGGAGTCCATAACCAAAACAAAACGATTTAATTGATTAACAAGTTAAAAATCCCATTGTAAATGATTTAAAAAAATAAATAAATAATCTCACAGCTACAAACAGGTCCGTTATATGAACAGCTTGGATCATTGAAATATGACCTTTGATTCAAATTGTCAGTTAAGATTTGGATTTGACTCATCTTTTGGCTCATGCTATGAACTGAGCTGGAAAAATGGATGGACATTGTGGATATAAATTAGATATATCATGATGGAATTGGGGTCTTAATCACTTAAGCTGAACCTTAGCTGTTAAAAATAGTAGGAAGTGGGTGTAGGAGTGGATGCAGAAACTAGTAGTAAATAACCATTTTCAAGCCCAAAGTTTATAGGATTTGTGAGATTATGAAGCAGGAAAAAATGGTAGAAGATTTTTTTTTACAACTATAGGGTGAGCTACAACACAATAGATGAATATATAATATATATATATATATATATATATATATATATATATATATATATATATCTTGGTGGCGAACATGACATGTAGATAGGATGAAATTTTTTTTTTTGAACTAGAACGACATGCTTTTTGTTTTTTGGATGATAGATTATGAAATATGATAAGGTCACATAGAAGTGAATGAAGGGAAAAATATAAATATTAGCTTGATGACGTCAAGCAGTTTTAAGCAGTAGGCAATCAATCCTCACTATTTATGTGGTGTAGTCTTCTTGAGCATATGTGATTTGAATAGTGGTTGGAATTTCTTCAATCTTAGATCCATTTCATGATATTTCTCTTCAGATTTGCATATGTGATTTGAATAGTGGTTGGAATTTCTTCAATCTTAGATCCATTTCATGATATTTCTCTTCAGATCTGCATATGTGATTTGAATAGTGGTTGGAATTTCTTTCATTTTTAGTTTGTTTTTACTTGAATTTTGTTGAGATGGTTAGCATTGGATTCTTAATTGAATAAACTTCCCTGGATCTGTTGATTTGATTGGGTTTTCACTTTTGATTCTTCCGATATTTTCATTCTGATCTAAAACCTAAACTAAAACCTAAACCTAAACCAAAACCTATAACCTTAACCTAAACCAAAACATATAACTTAAACCTTAACTTATAACCTATAACCTATAACCTATAACCTAAACTTATAACCTTAACCTAAACTTAAAACCAAAACCTAAACCTATAAGGTAAAACCTAAACCTAAACCTAAAACCTAAATGTATTCTCAAATCCCTAAACCTAACCCTACTCCTAATCCCAATCTCAACTCCCTAACCTAAACCTAAACCTAAACTTGAAAACCCAAACCTAAACCCGATCCTGAACCCCAACCCGATGTCCTAAACCTAAACCTTAACCAATTCTCAATTCCCTAAAGCTACAACCTATAACCTATAACCTAAACCTATAACTTAAACTTATAACCTTAACCTAAAACCTAAGCGTAAACCTAAACCAAAACCTATAACCTTAACCTAAACCAACACGTATAACCTAACCCTAAACCAAAACCTATAACCTTAACCTAAACCAACACGTATAACCTAACCCTAAACCAAAACCTATAACTTAAACCTATAACCTTAACCTAAACCTAAAACCTAGACCTAAACCAAAACCAAAACCTATAACCTTAACCTAAACCAAAACCTATAACCTATAACCTAAACCTAAACCAAAACCAAAACCAAGATATTTGCATGTATAGTCATGGTTTTTAACTTATTATTACTATTTTGAATCATCCATTATCATAACTTTTGCACTTTGCTATTCCACAATGGCCGCCATATTTGCATGACTCCTAATATTTTGAACTTTAGGTTTCTACAAAGCAAAAGCAACAATAATTTGTTTTTGGTGAAGCTTATCCCTTGTACATTTTCTTATTATTTTAGTGATAAAAAGATAACCTCTTTGGGGCATGGAATTTGTTATTGCTACAGCAGCGGCTACCATGGATTAGAGAAGTTTAAACTCATCAAGCTCATCAATCAAACCAGTGCTAGTTATGTCGGGACAATGTCTAAATCAACGACACATTTGGTGAGTTTTGAAATGAAGGAATCAATTATAGTACCAGTTTGAGTGATGAGATTGATGAGTTACTTTCTCAGGAAATATAGTCTGGCTAAGGATTTGGGAATAAAAATAGTTAACCATCTTCGGTTTGAGAATTGCATGAAGGAAGGGAAACGTCTACTAGAGGGTCCATATACCATGCAGAGGTATTATTGTTATTCCTTGTGCTGCTTAAATAGAAAAGCCAGAACTACATTTTAATAGTTATATTTTTCTTTTTTGTTTGACTGTGAATTGTATGGTTATCATTCCAATCATCATATACCCTTATCTCTCTCCTTCACATAAACCTATACTTATAACCTATAACCTAAACCTAAACCTAAACCTAAACCTTAACCTTAACCTAAACCTATAACCTAAACTTATAACCTTAACCTAAACCTATTCTCAAATCCCAAAACCTACACCTATAACCTAAACCTAGACCTTAACCTAAACGTAAACCTATACGTATAACCTATAACCTAAACCTTAACCTAAACCTATAACCTATAACCTTAACCTAAACTTATAACCTTAACCTTAACCTATTCTCAAATCCCAAAACTTATACTTATAGCCGAAACCTAAACCTTAACCTATAACATAAACCTAAACCTAAACCTAAAACCTAAACCTAAACCTAAAACCTAAATGTATTCTCAAATCCCTAAACCTTAACCTAGATGCCTGCATGAGTTTTCATGTTTTACGTCTGGTAGCCATGCCTCACACCTAGATGGACATCCATATCCAGTTTACATGTTTCTGTTTTCACTAATGAAGCTCAGCTTGTATTACACCAAAATACTGCATTTTGTAATACATAGGATTGGATTATTAATGCATTTGATCTAAAGATTCTTTAGCATTTATATCTGATGGCCACCATATTTAGTTTAAGTGTCTGAAATGAAGAAGTTGAGTTTGATGAGTTGCAAGAAGAAGAATGTATAGATTCCACTAGTGAATTTTGATAAAGAAAAACAGTTTGATGTATAAATTCTTATTATTTTTTCCATTCCTTTGAAAAAAAGATCTAAATGAACTCATTTTGGATATACTAGTCAATCTCTACTTTTGAACTTTTAATTTGTGGACAAACTGTAAGGTATTTTCATTTAAAAGATGCATTGATGATTCTTATATTATTCAATTTTCTCATGATGATTGTTTTATACAAGACTAATGTACTAGGACAGTACAAGGGATGAAGAGATTGGGTGTGCACATGGTGTGTTTGATGAAATTCCTAAGAGGAATTTGATTAGGATGGAGTGCAATGATTTGTGCGATCATTTCAATTGCTGAGTCTATATGGTAATTTATCATGCCCGAAGATACAAAGCATGTGGCCCATCCTAAGTTAATGTTAGATCTCAAATGTGTTTGCAAGTGGTTGACAAAGGGATTGAAGTGTGTATGGGCTTAGAAAATTTATTCTTTTCAGTATTGTGTTTAATTAATTCATTCTTGCAGTCTTATTAAGTTGTGGGAGCATCCGTACATGTGCTGGCAACAAAGCAGAGCTCAATTAATGCTTGCATGAATGAAAAGAATGAGGTATCTATGATATGAAAGAAGTGGAGATCAAGTTAGCATCTGGTAATTCAAGACTCGGATGTGCGTCGGAGCTATCCGGATGATGTTATGATCATGATGAAGCTGTCTGTTTCCTATGGACAACATTGGAGGGGCCTGGCCAATTGGAGCAGGCCGTGTTTATATCTATATTTGCTTGAAATTAATGGAGTAGACTCGGATGTGCGTCAGAGCTATCCGGATGTTAAGCGGGGGTCCCTGGAAGATGGAAACCGCTGTTATGACTATGATGAAGCTGTCCATTTCCTATGGATAGCATTGGAAGGGCCTAGCCAATTGGAGCAGGCCGTGTTTATATCTGTATTTGCAGGGACCACACCCTTAACCTATAACCTAAACCTATTCTCAAATCCCAAAACCTATAACTACAACCTAAACCTATAACCTAAACCTATAAACTATAACCTAAGCCCATAACCTAAACTCAATTCCCTAAACTTTAACCTATAACCTAACCTAAACCTATACTTATAACCTAAACCTATTCTCAAATCCCAAAACCTATAACCTAAACCATAACCTAAACCTATAACCTATAACCTATAACCTGAACCTATAACCTAAACTCAATTCCCTAAACCTTAACCTATAACCTAACCTAAACCTATACTTATAACCCTAACCTAAACCTATTCTCAAATCCCAAAACCTATAACTATAATCTAAACCTTAACCAAAAACCTATAACCTAACCTAAACCTAAACCTATAAACTTAACCTAAACCTAAACCTATAACCTTAACCTTAACATATAACCTTGACCTAAACCTAAACCTATAACTTAAACCTATTCTCAAATCCCTAAACCTAAACCTAAACCTATAACCTAAACCTATTCTCAAATCCCTAAACCTAAACCTAAAACCCAAATGTATTCTGAAATCCCTAAACTTAAACCTCCACCTAATCCTAATCTCAACTCCCTAACATAAACCTAAACCTAAACTTGAAAACTCAAACCTAAACCTAAACCCGATTTCCTAAACCTTAACCTTAACCTATTCTTAATTCCCTAAACCTATAGCTTATAACCTAAACCTATACCTTAACCTAAACCTAAACCTAAACCTATAACCTATAACCTATAACTTAAACCTAAATCCTAATGTATTCTCAAATCCCTAAACCTAAACCTACACCTAATCCTAAGCTCAACTCCCTAACCTAAACCTAAACCTAAACTTGAAAACCCAAACCTAAACCCGATCCCGAACCCGAACCCGATTTCCTAAACCTTAACCTTAACCTATTCTCAATTCCCTAAACCTATAACTTAGAACCTAAACCTAAACCTTAACCTAAACCTAAACCTATAACCTATAACCAAAACCTAAAACCTAATGTATTCTCAAATCCCTATACCTAAACCTACACCTAATCCTAATCTCAACTCCCTAACCTAAACCTAAACCTAAACTTGAAAACCCAAACCTAAACCCGATCCCGAACCCGAACCCAAACCTGATTTCCTAAACCTAAACCTTAACCTATTCTCAATTTCCAAAGCTATAACCTATAACTAAACCTAAACCTAACCTAAACCTATAACCTTAACCTTAACCTTAACCTGTAACCTTAAACTAAACCCAAAACCTAAACCTTAACCTAAACCAAAACCTATAACCTTAACCTAAACCAAAACCTATAACCTAAACCTTAACCTATAACCTATAACCTATAACCTAAACTTATAACCTTAACCTAAACCTAAAACCTAAAACCTAAACCTAAACGTAAACCTAAACCTAAACCTATAACCTAAACCAAAACCTATAACCTAAACCTAAACTAAAACCTATAACCTAAACCTTAACTTAAAACCTATAACCTATAACCTATAACCTAAACTTAAAACCAAAACCTAAACCTATAACCTAAACCTATAAGCTAAAACCTAAACTTAAACCTAAAACCTAAATGTATTCTCAAATCCCTAAACCTAAACCTACACCTAATCCCAATCTCAACTCCCTAACCTAAACTTAAACCTAAACTTGAAAACCCAAGCCTAAACCCGATCCCGAACCCGAACCCAAACCCGATTTCCTAAACCTAAACCTTAACCTATTCTCAAATCCCTAAATCTAAACTTACACCAAATCCTAATCTCAACTCCCTAACCTAAACCTAAACCTAAACATGAAAACCCAAGCCTAAACATGATCTCGAACCCGAACCCAATTTCCTAAACCTAAACCTTAACCTATTCTCAATTCCCTAAAGCTAAACTTACACCAAATCCTAATCTTATCTCCCTAACCTAAACCTAAACCTAAACTTGAAAACTCAAACCTAAACCCGATCCCGAACCCGAACCCAATTTCCTAAACCTAAACCTTAACCTATTCTCAATTCCCAAAGCTATAACCTATAACCTATAACCTAAACCTAAACCTAACCTAAACCTATAACCTTAACCTATAAACCTAAACCTATAACCTTAACATAAACCCAAAACCTAAACCTTAACCTAAACCAAAACCTAAACCAAAGCCTATAACCTAAACCTTAACCTATAACCTATAAGCTAAACTTATAACCTTAACCTAAACCTATAACCTAAACCTATAAGCTAAAACCTAAACCTAAACCATAACCTATTCTCAAATCCCTAAACCTAAACCTACACCTAATCCCAATCTCAACTCCCTAACCTAAACCTAAACCTAAACTTGAAAACCCAAGCCTAAACCCGATCCCGAACTCGAACCCGATTTCCTAAACCTAAACCTTAACCTATTCTCAAATCCCTAAAGCTATAACCTATAACATTTAACCTATTACCTAAACTTAAACTAAACCTATAACCTAAACCTTAACCTATAACTGAAACTTATAACCTATAACCTAACCTTAACCTAAACCTAAAACCTAAACCTAAACCTATAACCTATAACCTAAACCTAAACCTAAAACCTAAATGTATTCTGAAATCCCTAAACTTAAACCTACACCTAATCCTAATCTCAACTCCCTAGCCTAAACCTAAACCTAAACTTGAAAACCCAAACCTAAACCCGATCTCGAACCTGAACCCGATTTCCAAAACCTAAACCTTGACCTATTCTCAATTCCCTAAAGCTATGACCTATAACTTAAATCTAACATAAACCTATAACCTAAACCTAACCTAAACCTATAACCTAAACCTTAACCTATAACCTATAACCTATAAACTATAACCTAACCTTAACCTAAACCTAAATAGATAAACTAAACCTATAAACTAAAACCTAAACTTAAAACCTAAATGTATTCTCAAATTCCTACACCTAAACCTACACCTAATCCTAATCTCAACTCCATAGCCTAAACCGAAACTTGAAAACTCAAACCTAAACCTTGACCTATTCTCAATTCCCTAAAGTTATAATCTATAACCTAAACCTAAACCTAAACCTAACCTAAACCTATAACCTTAACTTAAACCTAAAACCTAAACCTAAATCTAAAGCAAAACCTATAACCTTAACCTAAACCAAAACCTATAACCTAAAACCCCTATAACCTATAACCTGTAACCTAAACTTATAACCTATAACCTAACCTAACCTTAAGCTAAACCTAAACCTATAAAATAAACCTTAACCTATTCTCAATTCCTTAAAGCTATATAGCCTATAACCATAACCTATAACCTAAACCTAAACCTAACGAAAACCTATAACCTAAATCTATAACCTTAACCTAAACCTAAAACCTAAACCTAAACCTAAACCAAAACCTATAACCTTAACCTAAACCAAAACTTATAACGCATAACCTATAACCCATAACTTAAACCTAAAACCAAAACCTAAATCTACAACCTAAACCTATAAACTAAAACCTAAACCTAAACCTAAATATAAAACCTAAATGTATTCTCAAATCCCTAAACCTAAACCTACACCTAATCCTAATCTCAACTCCCTAACCTAAACCTAAACCTAAACTTGAAAACCCAAACCTAAACCCGATCCTGAACCTGAACCCAATTTCCTAAACCTAAACCTTAACCTATTCTCAATTCCCTAAAGCTATAACCTATAACCTATAACCTAAACCTAAACATAAACCTTAACCAAAACCTATAACCTAAATGTTAACCTATAACCTAAACCTTAACCTATAACCTATAACCTAAACCTATAACCTAAAACCTAAACATAAACCTAAACCTAAACCTAAACCTAAAGCCTAAAACCTAAACTTAAACCTAAAACCTAAACCTTAACCTAAAACCTAAACCTTAACCTAAACCTAAGACCTATAACCTAAGCCTATAAACTAAAACCTAAAACCTAAATGTATTCTCAAATCTCTAAACTTAAACCTACACCTAATCCTAATCTCAACTCCCTAACCTAAACCTAAACTTGAAAACCCAAACCTAAATCCGATCCCGAACCCGAACCCGAACCCAATTTCCTAAACCTAAACCTTGACCTATTCTCAATTCCCTAAAGTTATAACCTATAACCTAAACCTAAACCTACACCTAACCTAAACCTATAACCTTAACTTAAACCTAAAACCTAAACCTAAACCTAAAGCAAAACCTATAACCTTAACCTAAACTGAAACCTATAACCTAAACCTTAACCTATAACCTGTAACCTAAACTTATAACCTATAACATAACCTTAACCTAAACCTAAAACCTAAAACCTAAACCTATAAACTAAAACCTAAACCAAAACTTAAAACCTAAATGTATTCTCAAATCCCTAAACGTAAACCTACACCTAATCCTAATCTCAACTCCCTAACCTAAACCTAAACCTAAACTTGAAAACCCAAACCTAAACCCGATCCCGAACCCCAACCCGATGTCCTATACCTAAACTTTAACCTATTCTCAATTCCCTAAAGCTACAACCTATAACCTATAACCTAAACCTAAACCTAACCTAAACCTATAACTTAAACCTATGACCTAAACCTAAACCTAAACCAAAACCAAAACCTATAACCTTAACCTAAACCAAAACCTACAACCTAAACCTAAACCAAAACCTATAACTTAAACCTATAACCTTAACCTAAACCTAAAACCTAGACCTAAATCTAAACCAAAACCTATAACCTTAACCTAAACCAAAACCTATAACCTATAACCTAAACTTAAACATAAACCAAAACCTATAACCTTAACCTAAACCTAAACCTTAACCTATTCTTAATTCCCTAAAGCTATAACCTATAACCTATAACCTAAACCCAAACCTATAAACTACACTTATAACCTAAACCTAAACCTATAACCTAAACCTAAAACCTAAATGTAATCTCAAATCCTTAAACCTAAACCTACACCTAATCCTAATCTCAACTCCCTAACCTAAACCTAAACCTAAACTTGAAAACCCAAACCTAAACCTGATACTGAACTCGAACCAGAACCTGATTTCTTAAGCCTAAACCTTAACCAATTCTCAATTCCCTAAAGCTATAACTTATAACCTAAACTTGATTTCTTTTCATTTGTCCGGATCACCTCTCATATGTTCTCTCTCTTTTCATTTGTTTTTTTTTTCATAAGATTGTTTGTGTTTGGATGGATGCAGTTTATGTTTGGATGAATGTAGTTTATGTCTGGATGAATTTACGTAGTTTGGGTTTAGATAGATGTGAATGTGAACATGATGAAATATATTATATAACAGGTGTATATCAGGAAGAATATGATGAATTATATTCTAACAGGTGTATATAAAGAAATTTGAGATGGAATATTTTTAAAAAAAAGAGACTTTCATAGGTAAAAGTCTCATTAACGTTTTTTAGTGACGACTATTTTTGTCGCTAAAAGTCTTATCCATGATTTTTTAGCTACGGCAATTTTTGACGCTAAAAGTAACCCCTTCGAATAGTTTGGAAAATAGTTGGCAGCCTTTAGCGACGAAAATTTTCGTCACTAAAAGTCACATCTAGGATTTCTCTTCAAACTATTTAAAGCCTTTAGCGATGAAATTGTGCGTCGCTAAAAGTCTCATCATGTATTGCACTTGGTTGCAGCTTTTAGTGACGAACGTTTTTGTTGGTAAAAGTCTGATTTTTAGCTACGAAAAGTTTCGTAGCTAAAAGTACATTCAATTTTTTTAAAAAGTGGTTACTGCTTTTAGCAACGAACGTTTTCGTCGCTATAAGTTTGTTTCATGATTTTTAGCTGCGAAAATGTTCGTAGCAAAAAGTAATCCATTCGAATTTTTGGAGAAATTGTTTGCATCCTTTGGCGACGAATAGTTTCGTCGCTAAAAGTATCATCAACAATTTTTAGCTACGAAAAGTTTTGTAGGTAAAAGTAATCCATTCAATTTTTTTGAGAAATCGTTTGCAGCCTTTAGCGACGAAAATTGTCGTCACTAAAAGTCTCATCCACGATTTTTAGCTATGAAAATTTTCGTAGCTAAAAGTAATCTATTCAATTTTGTAGAAAAGTTGTTTGTAGCCTTTAGCGACGAAAATTTTCGTCGTTAAAAGTCTCATCCAGGATTTTTAGCTACGAAATTTTTCATCGCTAAAAGTCTCGTCACTAAAAGTACACTTTTGGCTACGAAATTTATTTCGTCGCTAAAAGTAACTTTTAGCGACGAAAATGTGTTTCGTCGCTAAAAGTTTCGTCGCTAAAAACCCTATTTCTTGTAGTGTGTATTGTTCGAGGCTTGAAATCTAAGTCTTAAGGCATATTGCATGTATGTTTAGTCGGGAGTTTCTAGGATGACCCCAGCCCCGCTTGCCTTAGAGTTAGATGATCCATCGACGTAAAGCTTCCAAGGGGTTGGGTTGGGTGAGGACTCGGCGTGATGTTGTACACTGGGAGTTGCTTCCCTTCATGCTCGCATACCAAAGCTAAACTTACGGCTGTGTCGGAGACCGCTAGATACAATAACAAAGCTTCCTCAAGCTCGGATTTTGATAAGAGAGGCGGGGATCTGAGATAAGACTTCAATTGCTAGAACGCTGCTTCGCACTCTTCCGTTCAATCTACTATTTGTCATCCCATCAATTGTTTGAAGAACGGGAGGCATTTGTCAGTAGCTCGGGAGAGGAAGCGGTTGAGTGCGGCTACTCATCCGGTCAGCCTTTGTATGTCTTTGATCATTTTTGAGGATTCCATGTTGAGCAACGCTTTGATTTTCTCTAAATTTGCCTCGATCCCTCGTTAACTAACCAGGAATCCGAGAAACTTACCCAAGCTTACGCTAAAGGCGCACTTGCTCGGGTTTAACTTCAGCTGGTATTTGGGAAGGATAAGGAACATCTCTTCTAGGTCGGCAATATGGTCGGCCGCGTGTATACTTTTGACGAGCATGTCATCAATATATACTTCTATAGTTCAGTCGATCTGTCTAGCAAACATTTTGTTAACTAATCGTTGGTAAGTTGCCCCTGCATTTTTTAGACAAATGGCATCACTCGGTAACAATAAAGTCATTTGTCAGTGATAAAGGTAGTCTTAAATTTATTTGATTAATGCATTATAATTTGATTGTATCCAGAATAAGCATCCATAAAACTAAGAAGTTCATGTCTTACCGTGCTATCCACCAGCTGATTGATCTTTGGAAGAGGAAAGTTGTCCTTTGAGTAGACTTTGTTTAAGTCGGTATAATCGATACAGACTCACCACTTCCCATTGGCTTTCTTAACGAGGACGACATTAGCTACCCATTCTGGATAGTAGATCTCCTGATGAATTTAGCCTTGAGGAGTTTGCTGACCTCTTCTTCAATGATGGCGTACTTTTCAGGGCTGAGTGGATGTCACTTATCGGATTGGCCGATGTAACGCCCTGAAAATCGGGGGTGGAGCAGGAGCCCAACTCCCGAGTTCCAACACATCACTTATGCAACATAGAAAATGATGATTAAATGCTGTCTGTATTAGTGCCTTAAACATGACTGGGATTATACCAAACAACATATCATACTTCAGAGACAGTTAAATTACGTAAGCGGAATACTGTGATAATTATATAAAATATATAAACTGTTATAAGTCTCCAAAGTGTGATCATGTTACCAGGTTAAATATATACATGTATACTCCCAAAATGGATAAAATGAATATACATGGGTCCCCCAAAATGTAAAATGGCAAGTGTAATGGCATCTAGACAGCAGCATCCTTGCAAACCCCGTCGATCAGAACACGGTCTACATAGACCCACCTGATAGCAGCATATAGGACAACTCCTCCTCATCATCGTAAAAGTCCAGCTCTGCCTCGAAAGCATCGGCATCATTTGCATCTACAACATGGTCTAGTTGGTGTTTAAAACACCATCCCAGAACGTGGGAGTAAGTGATAAACTCGGTGGAACGATAAAGCAAAGGTTAACATGTTATCAATTCAGTCAAGCAGTAATGATAAAGTAATACAACAAGCATTCCTAAGTACTTTGGTTAATTTAAGGATGATATGTGTTAATGATGTATGCCCTCGCCTGCACTCCCTCTTACAAGAACATCTCACGATCGCGGCATGCAACAGTCCCATTGTGCTCAACACCAATGCCAAAGGCACATGCAATGCAGTGCATGTGCGTGATAAACCAAGTTCTTAATTAGACATATTCATACAGCAGGGTTGGGAAGCTAAGACACCCCCCTTTAAATTATATACCCAAACATTGATCCATCTAGGGTCGTCAATCCTAGTAGTCATATACGATAGGTAGTTTCCAGGTCGCTACGGAGCGGCTCGTCACCTCAGCGTAGGCCTGGTTTATATAAAGGTCACTACGGAAAGACTCATCACCTTAGCGTAGTCTACTGTATACTCGTGGTCACTATAGGCTCGTCACCTGATCGTAGTCCGACAGCTCGAATACAGTGTCCCATACACCACCATATTCGGCTCATGAGTTTGGGTTGCTCACTGGTCACTACGAGGAGGCTCGTCACCGCAGCATAGGCTGACAGCTCGACCATGGTGTCCCATACACTACCATGTCCGGCTCATGAGTCTTAGCGGATCGAGGTACCAAGGTTAAACAGAATTTTTACTGGTAAGTTGGTACCTTAGATTCAAGCAGTAGCGTCCATACATGGTGAACATATAATGGGTCAATCAGGTTACTTGACAAGCTCGGTTAGTATGAGAAAACGTTGACTTGGTCGACATAGAGTGCGTAAGCACTCCGTGTGGCCTAACCACTGTCGGCAAATCTGCGTATGACTCAGATTCCCCGAACACATCTAATGTAGCAGAACGACCTTAGGCACTAACTCGGGAATCTTTACCGATTGCCTGGACTATGCAGCAGTCTCAAACATACTTAAACTTAACAGGAAAGCATATGTGATAGGCATATCAGCAATAAACAATTAATTCAAATAAGGGAACCACTTAAGCATTTTTATGAAGTACAAATAAACATGCTTCCACACCTATACATTTCATACATAAATCACATCAAATAATCTAAGTTACATGAATGGATTTATACACATAGCTAAGGTATTTGAGAATCTTATCTCAATACCCATATAAAACATAATTTACTAAAGATTTACTCATTCAGACATTTTTACAAACACTTAGACCACACACTACAACATACATGACGTATGATGGTCATAACATGTATTAGGGCAAATCTTTTCACCAAGGAGTTGTTGCCTATGCAACAATCATATATCCACGATGGATAATCATGGCAAGCACGAGTCCAAATTCCATACTCATTCAAACATTTCAACAAACATATGGAATGCGTTATAAATCAACATAGCTATATATAAGCATATGTATGGAAAACCTCGTATCTAAGCACATGTGATAGCCAACAAGCCAGTGATAAATCATTACTAACATTGAAAGCCTTGAAAACCATAACCTAAACATTTATAGTCTGCACCTTTCGTCAATAAACGAGTATCGAACTCAGTTTGTATGCCAAGTCTTTGTGTACGACACGACGACCACCTATAGCATGAAATTGGTTAACTATTTCATCACTTACACTATTTGAAACCCTAAAACAGATTAGGATTAGGTTTTCTTACCCAAGAATGAAATCAGAATCACTGGAATAGCGATATAAAAGAGGTAGCTAAGCACGAGGAGTGGCGGGATTGAATCCCAGGAACAAACGCCAACTCTCTTTCTCACTTTCTCTCTCTTTCCTTCTCTATTCTCTCTTCTCTCTCTTAGGGTTTTCCAAATCCGTATGGAATGAGAGAGAGAGGGTTTAAGGGGCTTTTATAGGCCCAAAACTGAACTCAATGGCCCCAAGGCCATGGTATACTTAGGTTATAGCCAAATAGTGGCCATTTCGGTCCAACGAAGTTGTTCTGGAGGCCCATTTTCTACATGCAATCGAACTTAAGCTCCCTGACATTGGATCTAGGTCAGGTTAAGATCTCGGTCTGATCGGATCAGTAGATCGGCCACAGGGGACCAGTTTCAGTTCAACGGTCATCGTTACTTGATCAGGGCCACAAGTACACTGATATATGTTAGAAATTTTTCCTGATCCGAGGGTGTAATTGGGTCAGATTCTGACGGTCTGAATCCTTAGATTCATCCTGCAAGTGAACGACTCAATTCACTTAAGTTTCAGTTCATTTCCTAAAGATATTCGCGTTTCTCACACACTTCACTCCGGGCTCATGTTATGCGCTTCTGGATACCTTTAGGACTAGATTTCCGAGATGGTTGCTAAGTCCAACAAGGCGGTCATAACCGTATAGATTTTGGGGAAATCGGACTTTTGACGCGCGGTCTAGGTCCGATACGGAGTTTTGATGCACTCCCAAGAGCAACTGGGCTTTGAGATGGATCTTAAGTTTTTAGGCAATGCAGCGTTAGCGATCCTGCAGATTTTGGGTCATACAGATCATATTTAAAGTGATTAGTGCTAATTTCATAGATAATCTAGATTAACACCTAATTAATCCACATCTAATTTCTAAAAGATTTGGTCCTTAGTGATTTCTACCTGAGGTGGTACATGGGTCTTTGTACGAATTTTTCCGAGACGTTACAATCTACCCCCCTTAAAGAAAAATTTTGACATCAAAATTAATACCTTTTCGTACTCCTCGAGAATCTGAGGGTAGTTCTTTGGACCTTGGCTTCTGTTTCCCAAGTAGCCTCCACCTCAGTATAGTGCGTCCACAGTACCTTCACAAGTGGAATCACCTTACTGTGCAACACCTGCTCCTTCCTTTCCAAGATACGTGTCAGTCGCAGTACATAAGTAGTGTCCTCACTCAACTGTACCTGCTCTCATTTGATAATGTGGGAAGGGTCAGGAACGTATTTTTTCAGTATAGATACATGAAATACATTGTGCACACCGACGAGTGGTGTGGGCAAAGTAAGGCGGTAAGCTACCACCCCCAATCGATCAAGCATCTGGAATGGGCCAATGAATCTCGACGTGAGCTTCCCCTTCTTACCAAACCAAAGAACTCCTTTCATTGGGGAAACTTTTAGGAATACATGGTCCCCGACCTTGAACTCTAGTGGTCGTCGCCTCGTATCGGCGTAGCTCTTCTGCCTACTTTGTGCTGCCAGGAGTCGACGCCTAATAATGTCGATCTTTTCTGAAGTCACCTGAACTAACTCTGGGCCAATCAAGCTCTTCTCGCCAACCTCTGCCCAGCAGTGCGGTGCTCGATAGGGATGCCCACACAAGGCCTCATAGGGAGTCATACCAATACTCACATGAAAACTGTTGTTATACGTGAACTCTGCATAAGGAAGACAGTCATCCCAACTGTCCTTGAAATCTAGCACACAAGCTCACAGCATATCTTCTAACACCTGATTTACCCGTTCCGTCTATCCGTCAGTCTGTGGGTGGAACGCGATACTGAACTTCAATTTTATACCCATTGCTTCCTGGATATGAGTCCAGAAGATAGATGTGAATCGCTTGTTTTTATCCAACACAATCTCTATAGGAACTTCATGCAGACACACAATCTCCTTGATGTATAACCTGGCCAAATCGTCTGCTGAGTTTGAAACTCTGATAGGGAGAAAATGGGCTGATTTTGTCAACCGGTCCACGATCACCCAGATGGAGTCATGTCCCTTCCTCGTCTTCGGTAGCCCGGAAATAAAATCCATAGAGATGAAATCCCACTTCCATTCAGCTATGGGCATGGGCTGAAGCAGTCCAGGAGGTCGGCGATGCTCGATCTTGACCTGCTGGTACATGAGACAATGTGATATGTGCTCTGTTATGTGGGCCTTCATGTTGTCCCACCAGTACGAACGCTTCATATCTTGGTACATCTTCGTACTCCCAGGATGCATTGTCATTCTCGAATTGTAAGCGACTTCGAGAACTTCCCTCCTCAAATCATGAAGATTTGGGATGCATAGGTGGCCTCGATAACGTAGACCCCCATCTGTACCAACTCTCCACTCAGAGTCTTCTTCATCACTAGCTTGCCTCCTCATCTTCACTAACCATTTATCCTCCCCCTGAGCCACTATGATTCGGTCATCGATAAGTGGTTGCGCACGAACATGAGCGATGCTCTCGAACGGCTCATCAACAGCAAGCTTCAGCTCGAAGTCTCATACAAATTCCACCATGTTCCACTCGCCTATCATCAGCGAAGCTGCAAATGTTATAGCCTTCTTGTGGCTCAATGCGTTTGCCACAAGGTTAGCCTTGCCAGGATGGTAGGAGACCTCGAACTTGAAGTCCTTCAAGGTTTCCATCCATCGCCATTACCTCATATTCAGGTCCCTCTGTGTGAATATGTACTTGAGGCTCTTGTGGTCGCAAAAGAGCTCGAACTCCTCTCCATAAAGATAATATATCTAGAGCTTTAATGCAAAGATGATGGCCGCTAACTCTAAGTCGTGCGTAGGGTAGTTTTCCTCGTGTTTCCTCAACCGTCACGATGTGTAGGCAATAACTTTGTCCTTCTGCATCAGAACGCAACCCAAACCCATTCGAGAGGCGTCGGTGTATATAGTATACTTGACCCCTTGTTTTGGCAATACTAGCACGGGGGCGGACGTCAACTTGTCCTTCAGCTCCTGAAAAGTTGCTTCTGCTTTCTCATTCTAGGCGAATTTGAGATCTTTTCAAGTCAGCTGAGACAACGGTTTGGCTATCTTGGAAAAATCCCGAATGAATCGTCGATAGTAACCTGTCAGGCCCAAAAAACTCCTTACCTCAGTAACTGAACCGCGCTGCTCCCAGTCCTGAACTGCCGCTACCTTAGCAAGGTTCACAACTATCCCTTCCTTGGACACCACATGTCCCAAGAACTTGACTTCTTCTTTCTAGAAGTCGCACTTCTTGTACTATGCAAACAACTGATTCTTCCTGATAGTTTCAAAGACTACTCGCAGGTGTTTCTCATACTCCTCCCGACTCTTGGAGTATATCAGGATGTCATCTATAAATACGACGATGAATCGATACAAGTACAGCCGAAACACCCTGTTCATTAGATCCATGAACACGGTCGGTGCATTCGTAAGTCCAAATGACATCAACAGGAACTCGTAGTGCCCAAAATTGGTCTTGAAAGCTGTTTGCTTCACGTCCTCATGCCTAATGCGCAACTGGTGGTACCCTGACTGCAGATCAACCTTTAAAAAATATTGTGCTCCCCTCAACTGATCGAACAGATCATCAATCCTATGCAAAGGTTACTTATTCTTCACCATGACTTAGTTCAACCTGCGATAATCAATACACAATCGCAGAGATCCATCCTTCTTCTTTACAAACAACACAGGTGCTCCCCAAGGAGAGACACACTCGGTCGTATGAAGCCCGCATCCAACAAATCATTGATCTGTTTCCTCAGCTCCTCCATCTCACATGGAGGCATACGATAAGTCGGAAGAGATATAGGTGTCGCACTAGGCACTAGATCGATAGTAAAATCAATCTCACACTAAGGGGGTAATCCAGGTATCTTAATGAATACGTCTGAGAACTCTTGGACTATAGGGGTGTCCTCAAGTGTTGGACCATTAACATCCTCTAGTAATGAAGCGTAGCAACTAATGCGATAGGGCCAACTGACCTGCACTGGGAATGTAAAGGTCGTGCCCTCTGATCCATGGGCTGTCACCACTCTAATATCGTAGTTGATCTCTGCCTTCACCTCCGTGAGCCAATCCATACCAAGAATGGCATCATAATGGTGTAACGGAGTGACAATCAGGTCAATGTGCACTGTTCTGCTCTCTAAGTCTATTGAATAACCCTTACACATCCTGGTAATGTCTGAGAAAGTCCCTGTGGCGGTAAGGATTCTCACCCCAACCATAGGACTAGTTTCCAACCCCAGTCGCTTGACTACTACACACGATATTATAAAGATAGTGGACCTGGTGTCCACTAATAAGAAGACTGGTGTACCTCGAATATGCGTAGTGACTTCAAAAGCCAGTGGCACTGCAGTTACTGTCTTAGATACCTCAGCTGCAAGTTAGTGCACACGAGCTGGCTGAGAACGGTTCGGATGCGGTACCATGGGCCGTTGAGGTGGCTTAAATCGAGTTGCAGGCGGCCAGAAAGATGGATGTGGAGGTGCTGACCATAGGGGTGAAGTCGAGAGAGGTGGTGGCATCAGATGGTTGATCCTCTGAGGGGGCGTAAAGCCATTGTTCATCATCCTGGTGAAGTAGTACGTGTCAGCATGGCCCGACCTCTGGCAATAGGTGCACCATATATCAGGTCACCTCGACTGTGTCGGTGGAGCCGTAAGCCTGGGAGGCGAGTCTGTACAGGGCCTCTTGCCGAGGAACGGTCTGCTCGGCAACTCGGGTCGCGGCCTAAGAAGCATAGGAACACGACTGCGGGATAATCTATCCCCATCCTGCTCCGCTCGTAAAGACATGCCCACTAGCTCAGCATAGGTGATATGCTAGTGCAACACATCTTCGAGCGTATCTCAGGTCGCAGGCCCTCAGAAAACCGCTGCATCCACATCGGCTGACCAACCAATATCAGGGGAGTATATCTGGCCAGCTCCGTGAATCTGTTCTCATACTCTGCCACTGACATCCCTCTCTGACGGAGGTGAAGAAACTCACTCTCTTTCTCATTACAGTAAGTAAGAGGGAAATACTTCTTGTGGAAGCACATCTCGAAGGCCTCCCACGTCCACACATACCCCACAAGAACTATCCGTAGAATGTTATCCCACCATAAGTTGGCCTCCTTCTCAAACATGTATGTGACCAACTCCACCTGCTCTGCCTCAGTGCAGTGCAGCGGCCTCAGTATCTTAGAGATGCGGTCTAGCCAATACTAGGCCTCCTTGGGTCTGTGAGTACTAGCAAAGGTAGGAGGTCGGAAGCGCTAGAATCGCTCAAATAGACTGCTAGCGCTCATATGGACAGTACGCTGCACAAAAGGTATAAGTGGAACCACACCCATGCTCTGGGCAAAGACCCCTGCAATGGTGGCCAAAAACTGTTGTTGCTACTGCTGCTGCTGCTACATCAAGAGCATCATCTGCTCCAACCTATCAGTAGGGGGAGCCGACTGAGGCACGTGTGGCATCGAAGTAGATGCACAGTTCTGCTCAGGAACCGATGGTGTAACAGGTGTCGGCCCATTAGTGGGGCCAGTAGCCGGCTGAGAATCCAACATAGTGTTGTAAGTCGAGCCCAAACTAGGGTCCGTCTGGCTATCGAATCGCCATCAATCGAATCGCCAAGTGTGAGACGTGATGTGCTCCTTGTAGCCTTAGGTGGCATTCCCTATATACAACATAAGGTGCGACCCAGGTCAGATTCAACATACTCACAAACTCAACAACACAACATTTACATTATAGCTCAAAGAAACTTCATGCATTTCATTTAACAAAATTGTCACGGTACATGAGATGCAATATTACATGAATCATGACAGAAGATGCATGTGAGTTAACCTAATAAAGGCTTCAAACACTGAAACATACTAACTAATCTACCATACTACTGAGCCTATCAAGGCTATTCATAGAAACAGGAAACAAGCAATAAAGCAAAACCAAAGACGACTACATGTATGACTAGTCGTCCGAATCTGGCGATGGTGGAGGTGCACCCTTATCCTTCAGACAGCACAGGATAGCTCTCAGGTTGCGAGACACTTTACTAAATTTTCTCTTTGAGAAGGCTTAATGCTCCTCAACCTTGGCTCGGGTCTATGTGACCTCCTATCGCAGGGCGGCCTGACCCTCCTCGATCTGAGCCAAACGGGCTTCTAAAGCAGCCCGATCACCAGAGCGCTCCTGTGTAGCAGGAGGAGAGCCCTCATCAGTGTCCTGGGCCTCCTCTTCCTCTTCCTACTCTCCTTCCTTCCTTATCTCATCTCTGCCTTCTTCATCACTCTCCTCTTCTTCGCTTTCTGTCTCATCCTCACTCTCATCGAGTCGGGCCTGATGCTGTCGTGGGCCAATCTCCATGTTGTTGAGAGTGGTGTCATTGATGAAATGGATCGGCACAGGAAGTTCTGCGCTAAGTCTATAGGCGAATTCACGTGCAAGCTTGTATGTAAGTCGGCCGAAGGAGAGCGAAACAGACGTCCTAGAAGAGTACTTCATCTACACTATCTATAGTAGTACATACGTAGGCACGTACAGCTTCTCTCCCTACCTAGCTCGGTACAGAAAGTCTACCATTAGGTGCATGCACTCTCTGGGATTGCTCCACCTAGGGTACACATTGTACGTAAAGATGTGGTGGAGTAGGTGGAAGTCGTCGATCATATTGGATGCCAGGAGGCTATTGTTTAGATTCTAGTGGGCCAGTTGGCTACAAAGGAATTGCGTGCGGCGATCCCTTTCACGTGCACTCCTAAGACTCTTCTCACTAGCATGGACTTCGCTAAGTGGCATCCCCATGAGTCAGGCTATCAAACCAACATCAACTGTGGCCTCCCGCCTTCTCATGGGAATTTTGAATTGCAAAGGTTCCAGCGTTGGCTCCGGTATATGAGCGTGGAAAGCTCGGACAGTGCTCACATTCGCGTGGAACTTGCCCTCAAATATGGGACTCCACCCAGCATCCACCAGGCGGTCCAAAGAGCTTCTCGTCCATGTGTGCTTCAAAAAGGACCCTATAGCCCTGAAATCTTCCACAGGACAGATCCACTAGTAGAGCTCTCTCGAGGGGAGCCTGGGGATCAAGGTCCCGCTTTGTCCTTATCTCTCGATTAGTGCTCGTACCTATGGCGGCGCTTCTCGACCTCCTTGAACGAGTAGGGCGGCTAGGCCCAGCCTCGTCCGTGGAAGCCATCTTCTTCCCCATAAGAGAAAGAAGCGTGGAAATGGAGAAAATCATCGCCATGAGCTCAAAAAGAGCCATTTGAGTAAAATAACAATGGGGGATTAGGATGGATTGTTGGTTTTAGAGGAGTATGAGACACAACTATGATCTTGTGTGCTCAAAAAGGGAAAAATGAAAGGGATGGAAGGTGGGTTTTGATGAAGGTGGTGGAGGTGTGTATAAAATGAAGAAAATGAAGAAGATTTGAAGATGGAGGAAGGCTTTGAGAGGGGAAAAAGAACTTTTAGAGAAAAAGGAAAACTTGGAGGGGTGTATTAGGGGAGAGGGGAGCAAATGGGGAGGTTATAGGGGTCCCCACACGTTTTGGTGGGCCCCATAGCCTTGGACACGAGCCAGCCCCTGGGTGTCGTATGTGTGCGGGTTCCACTTTATATCCCCCCGTTTTTCTCTGTTTGGGCCCCCTAGTCCGTTTGAGTCATTTCGGGTCTCATCTCATCTATATTCACGCGTTTCCGGTTGTTTGAGTGTGGAATAGGCTAGATTCTCATCTAAACCGGTTGATTGACGGTCTGAAAAGGTGTTGGGATCGTTTCACGGGATCACAAAGGCCTATGGACCCAATTTCTATGGTCGATTTCGATTAATCTCGCCGTTTGGCGAAGTTAGGAATCCTACGTCCGTTTTTATGTTTTCTCGCACCCTCCTATGTCGAAATACGTCAGCGTACGTTGTGTGACCATAACCCAGGTCCAGTTTAATTCAAATTATGCTCTAATATTAACTTGTAACACCCTGAAAATTGGGGGTCGAGCAGGAGCCCAACTCCCGAGTTCCAACACATCACTTATGCAACATAGAAAATGATGATTAAATGTTGTCTGTATTAGTGCCTTAAACATGAGTGGGATTATACCAAACAGCATATCATACTTCAGAGACAGTTAAATTACGCAAGCGGAAGACTATTATAATTATATAAAATGTATAAATTATTACCAGGTTAAATATATACATATATACTCCCAAAATAGACAAAATGAATATACATGGGTACCCCAAAATGTAAAATGACAAGTGTAATGGCATTTAGACAGCATCCCTGCAAACCTCATTGATCAGAACACGGTCTACATAGACCCGCTTGATAGCTGCAAATAGGAGAACCCCTCCTCATCATCGTAAAAGTCCGGCTCTGCCTCGAAAGCATCACCATCATTTACATCTACAACATGGTCTGGTTGGTGTTTAAAACACCTTCCTAGAACGTGGGAGTGAGTGATCAACTCAGTGGAACTATAAAGTAAAGGTTAACATGTTATCATTTCAGTCAAGCAGTAATGATAAAGCAATACAACAAGCATTCCTAAGTACTCTGGTTAATGCAAGGATGATATGTGTTAATGATGTATGCCCTCGCCTACACTACCTCTTACGACAACATCTCACGATCGCGATATGCAAAACTCCCGCTATGCTCAACTCCAACGCCAAACGTACATGCAATGCGATGCATGTGCGTGATTAACCAAGTTCTTAATTAGACATATTCATATAGCAGGATTGAGAAGCAAAGGCACCTCCCTTTAAATCATATACCCAAACATTGATCCATCTAGGTCGTCAATCCTAGTAGTCACATACGATAGGCAGTTTCCAGGTCGCTACGGAGCGGTTCGTCACTTTAGCGCAGGCCTGGTTTATACTCGAAGTCATTACGGAAAGGCTCATCACCTTAGCATAGTCCTAGTGTATACTCGTGGTCACTACGGGCTCGTCACCTAATCGTAGGCCGACAGCTCGAATATAGTGTCCCATATACCACCATATTCGGCTCATGAGTTTCGGTTGCTCACTAGTCACTACGGGGAGGCTGTCACCCCAGCGTAGGCTGACAGCTCGACCACGGTGTCCCATACACCACCATGTCCGGCTCATGAGTCTTAGCGGATCGAGGTACCAAGGTTAAACAGGATTTTCACTGGTAAGTTGATACCTTAGATTCAAGCAATAGAGTCCATACATGGTCAACATATAATGGGTCAATCGGGTTACTTGACAAGCTCGGTTAGTACGAGCGTACGTTGACTTGGTTGATGTAAAGTGCATAAGCATTCCGTGTGGCCTAACCACTATCGAAAAATCTGTGTACGACTCAGATTCCCCGAATACATCTGATGTGGTAGCACGACCTTGGCCACTAACTCGGGAATCTTTACTGATCGCCTGGACTATGTAGCAGTCCCAAACATACTTAAACCTAACAAGAAAGCATATGTGATAGGCATATCAGCAATAAACAATTAATTCAAATAAGGAAACCACTTGAACATTTTTATGAAGTACAAATAAACATGCTTCCACATCTATACATTCCATACGTAAATCACATCAAATAATCTAAGTTACATGAATGGATTTATACACATAGCTCAGGTAGTTGAGAATCTTATCTCAATACCCATATAAAACACAATTTACTAAATATTTACTCATTTAGACATTTTTACAAATACTTAGACTACACACTACAACGTACATGACGTATGTTGGTCATAACATGTATTAGGGCAAATCTTTTCACCAAGGAGTTGTTACCTATGCAATAATCATATATCCACGATGGATAATCATGGCAAGCACGAGTCCAAATTCCATACTCATTTTCGGATCCCGGCACCCATTCACCAGGTTCCGATCCTGGGATACTACAAGGAGGATTTCAAATCATCAGTCTGATTCATAATGAGCATAACACAAGCATAACCCACAACTAATAACCACAAGAACACCACCACAAAATCCACTATGATCAAAAACTTTTTAGTACAATGCGACAAAAGGGAAAAATACAATGTAACAAAAGAAGCAAACTCCAGAAGCTCAGCTGCACGCTCCAACTACAGCGAGACTATGGCTGCGACTGCGTCCTGCGTCACCCGCACGCATCAATCGTGCATAAGCTTATGGAAAGCTTAGAGGGTGGTGTAAGTGTGTGCGCAATATAAACGTACTCAAAATGCAAGGTCAGAGTGATGCGGAATCATGGTGATGAGCACATGAATGCAATCAACCGTACAAGGCTATGCGGTGCAAGATATGAATGCTATCGGCCATAACACGGCCATGCGATGCAAGATGCAACTCAAGCATGCCAATCCTCAACATGTATCGGTGTTCTCATTCGGATAATCACCGGGGTTCAATACACTCCAAATGGCATGTCGCTCTCCTAGCCGACAGCCCAAATGAGCGTAAGAAACCTCACTATCCGCCGACCAATATCCCAATACCTATCCACACGTCGATAGCGGACCCATTCGCGAGCCTGGTCAAACTCGGCCTAGTATTGCCCCTACCCTCGGGCGAGTAAGGCCACACTCCTTTCCAACCGACCACGACACAGTGGGAGACGCGGCCTCCTGGTATTCGGCCCTCATGCGTTCGTATATCCACTCGGTCTCGACGTTGGAGTCATCCTCTGGTACCATCGGGTTTAGGGATTTTCACCCAGGGACATCTATGGTGCCCGTATGCTAGAATCAAATATTTCCGGTCTCCAATCCTGCCATCCATGATGTATCTGTGGAGGCTATGGCCCTGATGTCGCTAGGGCATATGGTAACTATAATCACACAAATGCAAGTGCATGAGTCACATTATCAGTCATGCAACAGTCTGTATGTACCATGCACTTATATGGGGCAACTCCGCCTATCAGGGAGCCCATAAACAGTCTGCCCAAAGGCATATGCTATGATCGGTCACTCCTCACGTCAGGCATACATATGATGCGAATGATCATGAACCATGGATCTATACTAAACATGCATATAGGGATGGCTCTGCGTATCACATAAATGGGCCTAGACGGCCTGCAGAGTATAAATATGAACCTATCAGTGGCCTTAAGGAGTATGACAATGCGGACATTTAACCAACATTGTCCTTACAATGTGGACGTCAAACCAACATTGTTCCCAAGGCTTACGCCATAAAGCACCATTACACAAACTATAGGAAATCACACATTGCAATGGACTAATATACATCTCATTGGGCCTCGACCCATAGTTCTCAGATACATTAAATGGGCCATCTCCTATGGGCCTTATATAAATCAAGTGGGCCGCATTAGTGGGCCTTATGTACATTGCAATGGGTCATACTCCATGAGCCTTTGAAAACATCACAATGGGTCTCGTAACATGGCCCTTATATATATCAGAGTGGGCCTCGACACCGGGCCACCAATACGTCGAATGGGCCTAACCTTATGGGCCGTATATATATATCAAGGTGGGCCTCAATAATGGCCACAAATACACATCCAGGTGGGCCTCAACAACGGCCATATGGTTAAACAACTTGGATGCAACACATGCATCATGGTGGGGCCCCTATAGCCCCACCATCAAACATATATATAGATATATATATATATAGATATATATATATATATATATATATATATATATATATATTATATAATATTATTATATGTAGACATATACAATATTATATATAATAATAATATAATACAATATTATATATATATAAACATATATATGTATATACATATATAGATATGTATGCACACACACACACACTCACACACGTGCACACACACCCACATGCATACACACGTGCGAACGAACACGTGGGACCCAGAAAGGGTTTCAATGGTAGAGTTCAATTCACACTGTTTCTTGGGTTGTGGGCGGCGCGAGCGCTGGTTGGGCCTGCTTTTTGTGGGGGGTCCAGTCAAATAGTGGCCCACCAAATGGACGGTGTGGATACGAAATATACATCATGGTGGGGCCCACGGATGGAGCCGTGGGTCCCTGCCTCTAGGCCGCCCGCGCCCGTCACTGCTGCTTTAAAATATTTTTTTTTTTTTTTTTGTTTTGGGGACCACCGAGATGTGATTCACAATCCAGCCCATCCATTATGTGGGTCCCATCTAAATGACCGTACAGACCAAGTTTCAACGACATCCAAAACTCAGGTAGGCCCCACCAAGCGATTTTATATGTTTAGGCATGTATTTACATGTTTTTAAATGGTGTGGTCCACATGAGTTTCGTATGAGCCTGATTTTTGGTATGGACGGACGGTCCGCAGGGACCCATCAAATGCACGGTATTGATCTTCAAAATGCATCAAGGCGGGACCCACAGCTGGGGCCGTGAGCCCCAGCCCGTCCGTCCGTCAACCGTGAGGCAGGCAGCGCCTCTGGCGCTCTGACAGCAGCAGCATGCGCTGCTTCTTCAATTATTTTTTTTTTTGAAAAAAAACGGATTTTTCGTGGTTTTCCACAGATGGGGCCCACATCAGAGAAATCCATCCCGTTCATTAGCTTCCATATCTCAAGACCATTCAAACGAGCCCGATATATAGCATGTTTTTAACGAATAAAAACATCAGAGCGGGTTTTAACGGTACATGTTACTGTTTCCCATGGTATGGCCCGTATGATTGTCAGATTAATCTTAACTTCTGTCTCAACGCCTAAAATGGTCTGGGAAGCGAAATGGACGGCTTGGATTATACATATACATCAAGGTGGGGCCTGCATGAGAGGCCCACCTCTCCCTTCCCTTTTTGTTATTTTTTTTTTTTTGTTAAAGCTCTGCTTGCAACGCTGGACGATTTCCAAATTCTCATCATTGTGGTGGGTCCCACGTAGACGTGGCCCACCGCTATATATGCATATACTTATAGTATATCTTATATTATATATATAAAATACATATTATACTATATATGTTATATATATATTATATAAAATATACACATATAAATATATACACACACATATATATATATATATATATATGTATATAAAGATGCATTGGACCCATCCAAACAGTGGATGGTGTGGATCATCACCTGTAATAAAGTGGGCTACACCGTCTGATGTAGTTGGACGGAGTAGATGTAACACATATTGGTGGGATCCACACCATTACAAAGAAAGAAAGAGAGAGAGATAGAGAGAGATACACGGTGAGATAGAGGAACCCCGCCACTATGGGCCCTCTTGATAAAATCACATACATCCAAATGGGTCCCACCAACAAGTGGGCCTTAAAATTTAAAAAAAATGACAAATCACCCACCTTATCTTCCTTCTCCTTGCTCCTTTGGACTCCTTAGCTCCTTACCTTCACTTTTAATGGAGATTGATGAAAGATGAATGGTTGAGATTGGAGATGAGAGGGTGGGCCACACTTGAAGTTGAGAGGGAGTGTTGGATGAGTGAAATTTCTCATGGGATTTGGAAAATTTGCTAGAGAATGAGAGGGAGAGATAGAAATAATGGGTGGAGGGATGGGTGGAGTGATGGTTGTAAGAAAGAAGTGATGAGGGGTATGGTTTAGTTTGAAATTGGTGGAGAAGAGGGATGGTTGAGGTTGAAAATGAGAAAAGAGAAATGGTGAGGTGGAAAGATGGTGGACTTTTGGAAAAAGAGGGAATGGGTGAGGTACTTTGAGGTATGGTTGCATTTATGTTTAATTAGTGGGACTAATTGTGTAGAGATTCCCTCGAAATCCGCAACGCGCGGTGTTTCTTCGAAATAAACGCTGATCGGCATCTTCTTACCTGGGTATCGGTTCGGTGCGCAAGTCATGGCGTTGGAACCGCGGCGACGACGCGATCGTCAAGACATAAGTTTCAGATCGAGCCGACGTCGGTGCGCGGGACCTGGCTTAGGATCGTGCGCAAACACCGAATTCGGTGCGAAGGTTGCCGAAATTTTACCGAAAGGACCGCGGAAGCTAACGGAACAGTACGGATTAGGACACGGGTCTTACAGCTCTCCCCTCCAAATAAAAATTTCGTCCTCGAAATTTAAACAATCATCACAAGAAAACATAAATCATAATAGAAGAGGAAGCAAGACATCGCCATATAAATATCAGAGACAGCATACAACATACAATCAATCATCAAAAAGATGAGGATAGCGCTCTCGAATCTCAGCCTCGCGCTCCCAAGATGCCTCATCCACAGAATGGTGACCCCACTGAACCTTCACCAAGGGGATGACCTTGGTTCGGAGGACCTGCTCCTTCCGATCAAGGATACGAACTGGCTGCTCGATGTAAGAAGCGTCCTCACGAACCTCCAACGGCTGCCAATCGATAACAGGAACTATGTCTGACCCACACTTCCTCAACATAGAGACGTGGAAAACGTTGTGGACGCCAGACAACTGAGATGGTAAGGCAAGCCGATAGGCCACAGCGCCAATGCGCTCAGTGATCTCGAAAGGTCCTATGAATCTCGGGGCAAGCTTGCCCTTTGCTCCAAATCTAACTACGCCCTTCATGGGCGAGACCTTGAGATACACATGGTCCCCTACACCAAATTCCAAGGGACGACGCCGGCGATCAGCAACACTCTTCTGCCGGCTCTGAGCTGTGCGCATCCTCTGCCTGATAATATCAATAACCTCTGATGTCTCCTGCACAAGCTCAGGACCTAGGAGACGCCGTTCTCCAACCTCGGTCCAACAACTCGGAGATCTGCACGGTCTGCCGTATAATGCCTCAAAAGGAGCCATGCCAATGGTCGCCTGATAGCTGTTGTTGTATGCGAACTCAGCCAATCGCAGATGCTCATCCCAGCTACCACCAAAGTCAATCACGCAGTCGAAGCATATCCTCAAGGATCCGGTTGACCCTTTTGGGTCCGGCCATCGGTCTGCGGATGATACGCGATGCTGGCTGCAAATCAGTGCCCATAGCTCTCTGAAAGCTCCTCCAAAACTGAGACGTGAATCTCGGATCTCGGTCAGAAACGATCGAGACTGGTACGCCGTACAGCCTCACAATCTCCTCAAGGAATAACCTCGCAAGCCGGTCCAAGGGCCAAGTCGCACGAATCGCAAGAAAATGTGCCGACTTCGTCGGACGGTCCACGACAACCCAGATGGCGTCATGACCGCGCCGAGTCCTCGGCAAACCCATAATAAAATCGTGGATACATGCTCCCACTTCCACGTCGGGATGCTCAACGACTGAGGGGGTCTCCGATGATCGGCCTTGACACGCCGGCATGTGTCACACTCGGCCACAAAGCGGCAATCGTTCATCCTCGGCCACAAATACCGCCTCCTCATATCACGGTACATCTTCGTCGAGCCAGGGATGGATGGAAAACCGCGATCGATGTGCCTCGATCATAAGATCTCTGCGCAACTCGGGAATATCCGGACACACAATCGGCCTCTAAAGCGAAGTCCACCTTCAGCACCAATTTGCCAATCTGTCGACTCTCGGATGTCGCCTCTGCTCGGTAATCCTGCAACGACTCATCTGCTGCCGAGCCTCGATCACCCTTGCGACAAGAGAGGTTGAATCGACAGGCTCGATAAGCTGAATGATAGAAGATTGCGGACCAAAATCAAAGTCGTACTCGCCATATCCTCGAGCATCTTCCACTCCTTAATCATCATATGTGCCACAAGGCCTCGCTGACGGGTGAGGGCATCCGCCACCACATTCGCCTTGCACAGGTGGTGCTGGAGGTCAAAATCATAATCCTTCGAAGCTCCATCCAGCGTCTCTGTCTCATGTTCGGCTCAGATTGAGAAAATAGGTACTTCAAGCTCTTGTGGTCGGAGAAGAGCTCGAACCTAACCCCATAGAGATAGTGTCTCCACACCTTCGATGCGAAGACGACCTGCCGGCTCCAAATCGTGCGTGGGGTAGTTCGGCTCATGGCCTTGAGCTGGCGAGACGCAAATGCTACAGGTCTACCGTGCTGCATCAGGACCACCCAATCCAATACGCGAAGCATCGGTAAATACCACGAATCCATCACTCCCGAGGGAAGAGTGAGGACAGAGCGAATGTGACGGTCCTTTCACTCCATAAATGCTCGCTCACGGGCCCCTCCAAATAAACTCTGCGCCCTTCCGAGTCACCCTCAACAGGGCCGCAATACGGGAGAAGCCCTCGATGAAACGCCGATAATATCCCGCTAAACCAAGGAAAGTGCAGATCTCGGACGTAGTGTGGGCTGACCCCACTGACGCCTTGCCTCAACCTTCGAGGGGTCCACTGCGACACCCTCCCTCGTCACCACGTGACCGAGGAATCTCACCTCCTCTTGCCAGAACTCACACTTCTCCGGCTTCGCATATAGGTGGGCACGGAGGGTGCAAGGCGATCTCCGAGATCTGCATATGGTCTTCACGGGTCCTCGAATATATCGAATGTCATCGATGAAGACCACAACAAAGTGATCGAGATATGGACGAAAGACCTCGTTCATCAACGCATGAAGACCGCGGGTGCATTGGTCATCCAAAAGCAGGACCCGAAACTCAAAATGACCATAACGCGTCCGAAAGTCGTCTTCGGGATGTCCTCCTCTCGGACACGAATCGATGATAACCAACGCAGTCAATCTTCGAAAAGAACCTGTGCACCTTGCAGGTGATCAAATAAATCGTCTATCCTTGGGAGCGGGTACTTGTTCTTAATCGTGACCCGGTTGAGCTCGCGGTAATCTACGCAGAGTCTCAACGAGCCATCCTTCTTCCTAACGAAAAGTCGCTCCCCAAGGCGAGCTGCTCGGACGAATAAATCCCAACTCACGCAACTCGTCCAACGCGTTGTGGCTCACGCAACTCCATCGGTGCCATACGGACGGGGCCTTCGAGATAGGCGCGGTACCGAGCACAAGGTCTATCTGGAACTCGATATGACGGCGAGGAGGCAATCCGGAATCTCCTGGAATACGTCGGGAAAGTCGCAAACAACCGGCAACCGATCAATACACAAGGCAATAGGCTCCTCGGCGCGCGGAGTCATCGAGCAAGATAACGGCTCTCCTGCGGCTCGGCGATGAATCGAGGCTGGCAAGCCTGGTATGCGAATGTGACTCCTCGCAGATCCAAGATAGCGTGGTACTCGGCAAGCCAATCCATGCCCAAGATAACGTCGAAATCAGACATCGGCAACAACAAGTCAGCCGGCAAAAAGATATCACCGACAAGAACCGGCAAGATGGACAGAAACGGCCCCAATACTGCGGTCCTCCCCAAGGGCGTCGATACGGTCAATCCCTCACTAGTAGACTCTCTCTGCAATCGATCGGCAGAAACTCTCGGACATGAATGAGTGAGAAGCGCCAGAATCAAATAATACTCGAGCGATGCATGAAGAGACGGGAAGTATACCCTCGACGACTCCTCCGGATGATTGCGGTCCTGTTGAGCCGCGTAGAACCTAGCTTGAGTTGGCCGGGAGGTGCCTGTCCCCTCTAAGGTCCCCAGTGCTGCTGCTGCCTCTGCGGCGGCTTATACTTGTCTCTTCTGCTGCTGGGGCCTCGGTGGTGAGGTGGGCTGTGGTCGTCCCGATGGGGTCATTCTGTCTTGGGAGGCTCTTCCTGAGGTCATTCTGTGTCTTTGAGGCCTGTGGTGCTCTCGGCCGATGTAGGTGAGGCTGCTGCGACCCTCTCGACCGCTGCAGATGAGGGCGAGGGCACTCGACAAGCGATGCCCTGACCCACCACATCCAAAACAAGTCCCTACAAAGGCCGGGGTGGCGCTGGAGGTCTTCTTGAATCGCTTGGTGCTCTAGCAGTGGGTGGCTCCTATACCTCTGTGGTCGTCGCTGCTGCTGGGAGCTGCTGGAAGGGGTCTGCCTCTTCGACCCCTCCTCGATCTCTGTCGGCTGCGCGCCCCACTCGATCTCATAAATCGAGCCCTCCGCACTACGGCTGAAAGGTCGGAAGCTCGTGCCCAATCACACGGCCTGGAAGACCGTAACGTAAGCCGCTCTCGAAACGACGGGCCTTCCGCCCCTCATCATCAACCATATATGGCGCAAACCTCGATAGCGCCATGAAACGAGCCGCGTATTGTGCCACGGTCATGTCTCCCTGCACCAAAGTCTCGAACTCTAGTGCCCTCTGGCGTCGAATATGGTCAGGGAAGTACTGCTCCTCGAATCGATCTATAAAATCATCCCACGTCCAGACGTAGTCAGGCCCTGCGACGCGGGTAACCGAGGTCCACCAGTGCTCGGCCTCGCCCTGGAAAAGGAACACCGCCAACCGAACTCGCTGCTCGGTCGTACATGACATGGTATCAAAAATCTTCTCCACATCGGAGCGCCACCTCTCAGCTGCTGACGGATCTGGCTCGCCCTGGAATCGTGGAGGATCAAACTGTCGAAACTCTCGAAGTAGGGCACTCGCGCGCTCCTGCTCTGCCTGGGCCGGTGAAACAACCGAGTGTCTGCTCTGCCCCTGGAGTGCGGCCGTCACAGCCTGCAGCATCTGCTGCAACTGAGAAGCACTCACAGATACGGTCGGGTCCGCACCGGTCTCTGGTGGAGGTGTAGCATCCTCAGGATGGGCGGTATGAATCTCTGGTAGAGGAGCGACATCCTCAGGCTGAGCGGTAGGAATCTCTGGTGGTGGAGCAGGGGTCGTAGGTGGTAGTGCGGGAGCCGCAGGTGGTGGAGCTGAAGTCTCAGGTGGTGCGGGAGTCGATCGGGTCACTCTCCTGCGCGCCATGTCCTACAGGAAAGAGCGAAGGTGCCTATCAACTTAAAGGCTCGCGAAGGCACACACGTTAAGGGTCTGCAATAAAAGATCGCTAGGCTATCCAAACTTAGGACGTAATCATTCATGGCAGACATGTAATGTTGTTCTTGGTTATTCCCGAGTTATGCTCTGATACCAACTTCTGTCACGCCCCGAACTCGGAAACCGGGCTCACAAAATTCCCGATCGCCGAATCCGGCGCCGACAGCCTCCGTAGAACCCCATTTTTGGATCCCGGCACCCATTCACCAGGTTCCGATCCTGGGATACTACAAGGAGGATTTCAAATCATCAGTCTGATTCATAATGAGCATAACACAAGCATAACCCACAACTAATAACCACAAGAACACCACCACAAAATCCACTATGATCAAAAACTTTTTAGTACAATGCGACAAAAGGGAAAAATACAATGTAACAAAAGAAGCAAACTCCAGAAGCTCAGCTGCACGCTCCAACTACAGCGAGACTATGGCTGCGACTGCGTCCTGGCGTCACCTGCACGCATCAATCGTGCATAAGCTTATGGAAAGCTTAGAGGGTGGTGTAAGTGTGTGCGCAATATAAACGTGCTCAAAATGCAAGGTCAGAGTGATGCGGAATCATGGTGATGAGCACATGAATGCAATCAGCCGTACCAAGGCTATGCGGTGCAAGATATGAATGCTATCGGCCATAACACGGCCATGCGATGCAAGATGCAACTCAAGCATGCCAATCCTCAACATGTATCAGTACAGTTCTCATTCTGGATAATCACCGGGGTTCAATACACTCCAAATGGCACTGTCGCTCTCCTAGCCGCACAGTCCAAATGAGCGTAAGAAACCTCACTATCCGCCTGACCAATAGTCTGCCAATACCTATCCGGCACGTCGATAGCGGACCCATTCGCGAGCTGGTCAAACTCAGCCTAGTATTGCCCCCTACCCTCGGGCGAGTAAGGCCACACTCCTTTCCAACCGACCACGACACAGTGGGAGACGCGGCCTCCTGGTATTCGGCCCTCATGCGTTCGTATATCCACTCGGTCTCGACGTTGGAGTCATCCTCTGGTACCATCGGGTTTAGGGATTTTCACCCAGGGACATCTATGGTGCCCGTATGCTAGAATCAAATATTTCCGGTCTCCAATCCTGCCATCCATGATGTATCTGTGGAGGCTATGGCCCTGATGTCGCTAGGGCATATGGTAACTATAATCACACAAATGCAAGTGCATGAGTCACATTATCAGTCATGCAACAGTCTGTATGTACCATGCACTTATATGGGGCAACTCCGCCTATCAGGGAGCCCATAAACAGTCTGCCCAAAGGCATATGCTATGATCGGTCACTCCTCACGTCAGGCATACATATGATGCGAATGATCATGAACCATGGATCTATACTAAACATGCATATAGGGATGGCTCTGCGTATCACATAAATGGGCCTAGACGGCCTCAGAGTATAAATATGAACCTATCAGTGGCCTTAAGGAGTATGACAATGCGGACATTTAACCAACATTGTCCTTACAATGTGGACGTCAAACCAACATTGTTCCCAAGGCTTAGCCGCCATAAAGCACCATTACACAAACTATAGGAAATCACACATTGCAATGGACTAATATACATCTCATTGGGCCTCGACCCATAGTTCTCAGATACATTAAATGGGCCATCTCCTATGGGCCTTATATAAATCAAGTGGGCCGCATTAGTGGGCCTTATGTACATTGCAATGGGTCATACTCCATGAGCCTTTGAAAACATCACAATGGGTCTCGTAACATGGCCCTTATATATATCAGAGTGGGCCTCATCATCGGGCCACCAATACGTCGAATGGGCCTAACCTCATGGGCCTTATATATATATCAAGGTGGGCCTCAATAATGGCCACAAATACACATCCAGGTGGGCCTCAACAACGGCCATATGGTTGAACAACTTGGATGTAACACTTGCATCATGGTGGGGCCCATATAGGCCCACCATCAAATATATATATATATATATATATATATATATATATATATATATATATTATATATAATATTATTATATGTAGACATATACAATATTATATATAATAATAATATAATACAATATTATATATATATACACATATATATGTATATACATATATAGATATGTATGCCCACACACACACACTCACACACGTGCACACACACCCACATGCATACACACGTGCGAACGAACACGTGGACCCAGAAAGGGTTTCAATGGTAGAGTTCAATTCACACTGTTTCTTGTGATGTGGGCCGCCCGAGCGCTGGATTGGCGATTTTCGAGGGGGGTCCATGTCAAATAGTGGCCCACCAAATGGACGGTGTGGATACGAAATATACATCATGGTGGGGCCCACGGATGGAGCCGTGGGTCCCTGCCTCTAGGCCGCCCGTCACTGCAGCAGCAGCAGCGCTGCTGCTGCTTTAAAATATTTTTTTTTTTTTTTTTTTTTTTGTTTTGGGGCCCACCGAGATGTGATTCACAATCCAGCCCATCCATTATGTGGGTCCCATCTAAATGACCGTACAGACCAAGTTTCAACGACATCCAAAACTCAGGTAGGCCCCACCAAGCGATTTTATATGTTTAGGCATGTATTTACATGTTTTTAAATGGTGTGGTCCACATGAGTTTCGTATGAGCCTGATTTTTGGTATGGACGGACGGTCCGCAGGGACCCATCAAATGCACGGTATTGATCTTCAAAATGCATCAAGGCGGGACCCACAGCTGGGGCCGTGAGCCCCAGCCCGTCCGTCCGTCAACCGTGAGGCAGGCAGCGCCTCTGGCGCTCTGACAGCAGCAGCATGCGCTGCTTCTTCTTTTTTTTTTTTTTTGAAAAAAAACGGATTTTTCGTGGTTTTCCACAGATGGGGCCCACATCAGAGAAATCCATCCCGTTCATTAGCTTCCATATCTCAAGACCATTCAAACGAGCCCGATATATAGCATGTTTTTAACGAATAAAAACATCAGAGCGGGTTTTAACGGTACATGTTACTGTTTCCCATGGTATGGCCCGTATGATTGTCAGATTAATCTTAACTTCTGTCTCAACGCCTAAAATGGTCTGGGAAGCGAAATGGACGGCTTGGATTATACATATACATCAAGGTGGGGCCTGCATGAGAGGCCCACCTCTCCCTTCCCTTTTTGTTATTTTTTTTTTTGTTAAAGCTCTGCTTGCAACGCTGGACGATTTCCAAATTCTCATCATTGTGGTGGGTCCCACGTAGACGTGGCCCACCGCTATATATGCATATACTTATAGTATATCTTATATTATATATATAAAATACATATTATACTATATATGTTATATATATATTATATAAAATATACACATATAAATATATACACACACATATATATATATATATATATGTATATAAAGATGCATTGGACCCATCCAAACAGTGGATGGTGTGGATCATCACCTGTAATAAAGTGGGCTACACCGTCTGATGTAGTTGGACGGAGTAGATGTAACACATATTGGTGGGATCCACACCATTACAAAGAAAGAAAGAGAGAGAGATAGAGAGAGATACACGGTGAGATAGAGGAACCCCGCCACTATGGGCCCTCTTGATAAAATCACATACATCCAAATGGGTCCCACCAACAAGTGGGCCTTAAAATTTAAAAAAAATGACAAATCACCCACCTTATCTTCCTTCTCCTTGCTCCTTTGGACTCCTTAGCTCCTTACCTTCACTTTTAATGGAGATTGATGAAAGATGAATGGTTGAGATTGGAGATGAGAGGGTGGGCCACACTTGAAGTTGAGAGGGAGTGTTGGATGAGTGAAATTTCTCATGGAATTTGGAAAATTTGCTAGAGAATGAGAGGGAGAGATAGAAATAATGGGTGGAGTGATGGGTGTAAGAAAGAAGTGATGAGGGGTATGGTTTAGTTTGAAATTGGTGGAGAAGAGGGATGGTTGAGGTTGAAAATGAGAAAAGAGAAATGGTGAGGTGGAAAGATGGTGGACTTTTGGAAAAAGAGGGAATGGGTGAGGTACTTTGAGGTATGGTTGCATTTATGTTTAATTAGTGGGACTAATTGTGTAGAGATTCCCTCGAAATCCGCAACGCGCGGTGTTTCTTCGAAATAAACGCTGATCGGCATCTTCTTACCTGGGTATCGGTTCGGTGCGCAAGTCATGGCGTTGGAACCGCGGCGACGACGCGATCGTCAAGACATAAGTTTCAGATCGAGCCGACGTCGGTGCGCGGGACCTGGCTTAGGATCGTGCGCAAACACCGAATTCGGTGCGAAGGTTGCCGAAATTTTACCGAAAGGACCGCGGAAGCTAACGTATTAGGGCAAATCTTTTCACCAAGGAGTTGTTACCTATGCAATAATCATATATCCACGATGGATAATCATGGCAAGCACGAGTCCAAATTCCATACTCATTCAAACATTTCAACAAACACATGGAATGCGTTATAAATCAACATAGTCTATATATAAGCATATGTATGGAAAACCTCGTATCTAAGCACATGTGATAGCCAGCAAGCCAGTCATAAATCATTAGTGACATTGGAAGCCTTGAAAACCATAACCTAAACATTTATAGTCTGCACCTTTTGCCGATAAACGAGTATTGAACTTAGTTTGTATGCCAAGTCTTTGTGTATGGCACAACGGCCACCTATAGTATGAAATATGTTAGCTATTTCATCACTTACACTATTTGAAACCCTAAAACAGATTAGGGTTAGATTTTCTTACCTAAGAACGGAATCAGAATCACCGAAATAGCGATATAAAAGTGGTAGCTAAGCACGAGGAGAGGCGGGATTGAATCTCAGGAACAAACGCCAACTCTCTTTCTCACTTTCTCTCTCTTTCCTTCTCTATTCTCTCTTCTCTCTCTTAGGGTTTTCCAAATCCGTATGGAATGAGAGAGAGGGTTTAAGGGGCTTTTATAGGCCCAAAACTGAACTCAATGGCCCCAAGGCCATAGTATACTTAGGTTATAGCCAAATAGTAGTCATTTCGGTTCAACGAAGCTGTTCTGGAGGCCCCTTTTCTACATGTGGTCGGACTTAAGCTCCCTGACATTGGATCTAGGTCAGGTTAAGATCTCGGTCCGATCGGATCAGTAAATTGGCCGTAGGGGGACCAGTTTCAGTTCAACGGTCATCGTTACTTCATTAGGGCTACAAGTAACTGACATGTGTTGAAAATTTTTCCTGATCTGAGGGTGTAATTGGGTCAGATTCTAAGATTCTAAATCCTTAGATTCGGCCTACAAGCGAATGACTCAATTCACTTAAGTTTCAGTTCATTTCCTAAAGATATTCGCGTTTCTCATACACTTCACTCTGGGCTCATGTTATGCGCTTCTGGATACCTTTAGGACTTGATTTTCGAGATGGTTACCAAGTCCAACAAGGCGGTCATAACCGTATAGATTTTGGGGAAATCGAACTTTCGATGCGCGGTCCAGGTCCGATACAGAGTTTCGATGCACTCCCAAGAGCAACTGGGTTTTGAGATGGATCCTAGGTTTTTAGGCAATGTAGCGTTAGAGATCCTGCAGATTTTGGGTCACACAGATCATATTTTTAGTGATTAGTGTTAATTTCACAAATAATCTAGATTAACACCTAATTAATTCACATCTAATTTCTAAAGGATTTAGTCCTTAGTGATTTCTGCCTGAGGTGGTACTCGAGTCTTTGTACGAATTTTTTCGAGACGTTATAGCCGGTGGGTCGGATCGATGTTGAGTCGGTGAGTAATCACAAAGGGATTGATCACTGACATATCTTCATGGCTCCATGCAAATACATCAGCGTATCATCGGAGTAGGGATATCAGCTTTTCTTTCAGGGGTGTCTGCAGAGATGAGTCAATCTGTACTATTTTGGACTCGTCTGTCTCGAACAAGGGTACTGGGATAAGATCTTCTACGGGTTATCCTTGCTCGTGTGTCTCGGCTAGAGGGTCCAACGATTCAATCATGGCTACCTCGGCCGGAGCTTTTACGGCCGTTGCATAGCAACGCCTCACGTCCTACTGATCACCTTTGACGACTCTTACTCTCGACTCAGTCGGAAATTTCATGGAGAGATGGTACGTCGACACTATATCTTGGAGAAGGCATAGAGAGGGTCGGCCGAGTATAGCGTTGTAAACTGATGGTTGATTGACTATCAGAAAGTCGATCATTACTGCCTGTTGTGGAAGGTTTCCAGCAATGAGAGGCAACAAAATGACTCCTTCAGGGAGTGTTTGTCCTCTCGAGAATCCGATCAATGGGGTGTGAACCGGCCGTAAAGCTAATCGTCTGACACCCATTTTATCAAACGCTTGAATGAATAGTACATTTGTTGACGACCCTGTATTGACAAGAATGCGAAATACCTTACGGTTCGCTATAGTGAGGGTAATGACCAATGTGTCGTCGTGCGGATGATGAATGCCCCGAGCATCTTCGTCGGTGAACGATATATTGTACTTTTCTGTTTTCTTTTCCTTTGAAGGTTGAGCCAAGACTAGGATTTCATACTTAGGTCAACCGATACTCCTGGCGTGATTTTTCGAGCATTGTTTGAGTCGCCCCCGCCTCGGGGACCACCGACGATAATTCGAATTTCCTCCGTAAGTCGGTTGTCACCCGATCGTTCTTCCATTGTCTCGGTTCTTTCGACATGCTCTCTGAGATGACCTTCTCGGATGAGTCTTTTGATTTCTTCTTTCAAGTCATGATAGCAATCACTCATATTGTGCCCATGATCGCGATGATAGTGACAGTATTTGTTCTTACTCCGTCGGTTCGAATTACTTCAGAATCTATCTGGCCAGTTGATGAATCCTTCACTCTTAATCTCCATTAAAACCTGCTCTTGTGGTTTATTGAGCGGGGTATATGTTGAAAACTTGCGATCAGGTCACTTACCCGACCTACGCTCATCACGTGCCCGGTCATTCTTACGCTTCTTTCCATTGGCTGAGTCAACTTCTTTTTTTACTGACTTTTTGGCCGGGACTTTTGAGTTCTGGGTGACTTCGCGCATGATCCGGGTTTCTTCAGCATCCGCGTACTTATCTGACCGGGCCATGAATTCAGCCAGAGTCAGAGGCGGGTTTTCGTCCAAGAATGCCAGGAATAGTTTATCTCTAACGCTTTGCATGATTGAATTGAGTGTTGTTTCATCTGAATGTTTTCAGACTTGGAGCGACTCAAAGTTGAAGCGTTTGATGTAATCTTTTAGCAGCTCCCCCTCCTTCTGAACTATATTGTTCAGCTGTGCGGGTGGCTTCAACTTTTTCTTTCCAACAATGAATTGGTGAGTAAAGCATCGCCGAGCTCCGTGAACGAGCTAATGGACTTTGGTTTCAACTGTTTGAACCAAAGTCGAGATACGTCGGCTAAAATGAGGGAGAAAGCTCGGAATGTCACAGCATCCGAGGTATCGTGCAGTTCCATATACGTCTGAAAGGATTCAATGTGTTTGGTCAGATCGGTCTTACCGGTGAAGGGTGTAATCTGTGTAAGACGGAACCGTTCCTGTAACCAAGCTTGTATTATCTCTTCTACAAACAAGGATGCTTTTGCCTCGGGCCTTGCCTGATGCATATCACGGCCCTCCTTCATGTCTGCGATCTCTTCTTGTACTTCCCTCCTGAAGTCCTGGAGGTCGGCTTTCCAGGGTTCGTCACTATTTGTCGTCCTCTCGACCGGAGGCCTGCTGCGCCTTCTCTGATTTATTTCGTGTCGAAGATCAGTGGCGGGCAGCGGAGCGGTCACGAAATGAGCGAGTGCTGGCTCAGACAGACCATGGTGCTGACTTTACTGAGGGACAGATCGCGGAGCGACAGGCTGAGGGTCGGTGAATTGCTGTGGGGCGTTCGTCGCCTGACCATCGTTGCGCTGAGGTAGCAGGACTTGCTGACGATGAATCTGTTCCAGCATTTGCTTTATGAAGTTTATATCGGTTCTGAGTTCCTGGACCTCCTTATTTAACCACTCATTGTCTCGGTTCCGCTGAGTATGCCTAGTCGAAACAGAGGTTATCGGACGGGCTGCAGAGCCTTGTCGATTATTGAGTCAGTTCTGGGCTCCCTGGGCCCCATTCTTACCCGACAGTCTTTCGGTTGTAGGCGGTCCAGTGACAGTGACCTCATTCGGCTCATCCTGAGCAGTTTTTCTAGTTCTCGCCATTAAAACGTGTTCGAAGCTTCTAGATAGAGCCTAAAAAATGACTTTTTGTATCGTTTCCCACATACGGCGCTAATCTGTTGATGTAAAAAACTGGTGCGTCCTCCTCCTTCCTATCACCTGCATAAGAAGGAGACAAAGGAGACCCTGCCTAGAGTCGGGGACCCTCCGATGCTAAAGTCAGTGATAGGAATCTTTAGAAGAGCTTTTGAGAGAGTTTTCTACGTACCTTTCAGCGTGGAGGTTTCTTGTATTTATAGGAATGTGAGGGTCCCATCGTGCAGGGATTCTTCTCCTAGTATCTGGGAGATTTGGTTTAAATCAGTTTTTGGATTCCACCCGATCCCGAGATCTTCGGGATCGGGGATCCTTTCGCTGGATTTTCGGAACGTTGTTTTCATTTTCACTGTCTTTCCTCGCTTGGCTCGGTTCTAACCGACTCTAGTGATGAATGAGTCTCAGCTAGCTGCAAGGATAGAGCTTTTGCCTTCTGTCGGCCGAAATGAGATTGATTCATGATCGATATCCTTTCTTAATCCGATAGCCAACTTTGTAACCAACCTAAATATTGGTCGGTTTTATGGTCGATCGGGTGGTTTCTGAGCTTTAGGCCTTAATCGGCTCTTTTAGATGTTGTTGTCTTATATATAAAGTCAACTTCATGCATCTTGTATACTTTGCCTATAATTCGTGACTCTGTCAACCTCTGTAGGAATTCATTTCTCAGGATCCAAGCTAAGTTTCTCCTCTAGGCCTTTAATTTACTTGCCTCGGTCTGATTCGTTGTCTCATATTTCTGAACGATGTTAGTAGAGTTGATACATTCAATAACCCATATCCGTAATTGTCATATTTTTCCCAACAAATTTGATTCCAAGAACGCAGTTTTAAATAAATTTTAGGTCTTGCGCGTCATCCATCCTCCCTACGCGCGTATTAAAGTTTCTTGTCTTTTTCGATCGTGGTTGGTGACGGCCAATCACATGAGTCAGTGGCAGCCGGTCGTCTAAAAGTGAGGAGTATATATTCGTGTGTATAATACATTCGTCGGAGATCTGAACCACTCACCAGGTAAGAAATGCGGTAAGAATTATATTACCTAAAAGGTAATTTTGATCCACTAATCAGAACGGTCCATTTCTGTGAAAAAATGGTTGGTTAATAAGAAAAATCCAATCTTAACCGCTCAAGACCTGGTTCTCTTTTGATGAGTTCAGCATCCTGATTTTTCTTATATAGAATATTGACTGTGTTTCTTATATGATGAATGGATCGGATCATTAACACATGCTCCATGTAGGTTTGGATCTATCACGCGAATTCCGCCGCCCTATGATAGGCCGCACACCTTATCACGATTCCCAAAATCGATATTGGACGCCAGCGAAACCCTGCGGCGCGCAGGGACGCGGCTGCTGAAGCGAGATGAAGTGACGTTGTTAGGTTTTGTGGTCCATTATAGTGTATGTGTTGTATCGGTGTCATTCATTGGTCACGAGAGATCATTTTAGTGCAGGATAAAAATAAAATAAAATAAAATCCAAAGCTCGACTCACCCACGTTAGAAAACATTTGAGACAGTGACTTCCACATTTGATTCCTTCATATGCCCAACAATGTTTAGTTGAGGACAAAATTATTTGTAAGTAAGACGTTAATGGAAAACACAAATATGAGCTTTACAAAAATCTTCTGTAGATGCAACAAATTTTAATGGTAGGTGTTCAATCCCTATTATTTTCTATAGTAGCTCCACATGAGTTATAGATCTGTCTAAATCTTTGGCTCATACTCTAAAATGGTTTTTCCAATGGATGAACAGTGAATACAACACACATCGTGATGGGCCCAAAGATCTTGATGATGTCACTTTAGTAGTGAGATTGATAATCGTGTCCGCAGGCCACGGTGATGTTCATAAATGTTATGTTAAAATTATAAATTCCTGATTTTCCCATCTAAAACTCTGGTAGTTAATAATTTTGGTGTCTGCAGGCCACGGCTATTCAAACGTTCTTAACGCATCCAAAGTTCAACGCTTTAGGTGGCATACAAATGTATGCTATCTAATCACATAAACTTTTTTATGTCATGCATCTCATTAAATTTTAGATCCGCTTCATTTTTGAATATATGTGTTAATATGAGTTGGAAAAATAAATGAATAATATAGATTTCTCACAAATGTTATAATAGGCCTCACCTGACTTTTTAGTGCAGGGAGGCGAATTTCTTAGCCTAACAAAATTTTGGATCAATGCCTTTAATAGTGATCAAGCATCCATAATATAACCAATGGATTATATGACAAATAAACATTATAGTGGGTCTTAAAAAGTTGGTAATGGTGAGCTTTTAATTATTTTCATTTTTATATAAAATGATCCACTTAAGATTTGGATTTTCATTATTTTTCAACTCATGTTTTAAAAAAAAGAGAAACTTGGATAAAATAGCCCTAGCAGGCAATCCGTGTTATATCTACGTGCCAAAGGCTTCTTTAGAAAGTTACTGTGCTCAAAACTTAGATGACCCACCATGATATTTTTACAAAATCTATCTCGTTCATCAGTTTTGTGAAATTATTTTAGGACATCGGACTGAACAAAAGGTGGACCCAATGCTCAATCAGGCCGAAAACATAAGGATTGAATGTCAGTTGAAATATTCATGGACCACAAAAGTTTTGAATCGGATTAATATTTATGTTTTCGGTTCATCTCTTAAAGAATGATGTTGTGAACAGTATGTAAATATCAATTTCAACCTATTTCAACGACAAGAAATCCTTACCCACAGTGCAACCCACTTGAGTCTTGGATATTTCCCAATTTTTGTTTTAAGTCTTAAAAAAAATGAACGTATGGGATAGATTTTGCAATCTACCTCTTTGGGAGAATAGGTTTATTGAGTGACACGTGAGATCAAGCCTGTGTAGCACCTAACAGGGCTCACACACGGAGTGTTAGCGCAGCCGTATACTATATGGTCCCTGTCATATATCTCAGTGACCACTTTGAGCAAAATACATGTAACATATGATTCTGACCATCAACATCCATAGGTTATTTTAGAAAAAAAAATAAAATGTAAAGAAGAATTTCAATGGCTCTTAGATATCATAGATTAAAGATCATTGTTAAAAACCATTATTAGGGGATACTAAGGGTGTGTTTGGGCAGTGAGATTAGAAGGGATTAGGTGGGTCTTGCGCCAATTCCACTCCTTGTTTGGGAAGAATGGAAAAGCTTGGAATTAGATCAGATGGAATTGCCGTGGTCGCATGCCAATTTCACTCAATTTTAACAAGTTATGTAGGTCCTACTATGATGTTTGGGCTATATCCACACCATCCACCCATTTTTCGAGATTAGTTTAGAGTATGGGCTAAAAAAATCAAGTAAATCTAAAGTTCAAGTGGACCCCACCATAGAAAGGAACGGGGATTGAATACTTACAGTTGAAAACTTCTTTGGGGCACATGAGTTTTGGATCTACCTTATTTTTAGGCCCATGCCATATAATGAGGTTATAAAACAAATGAACGGTTTAGATATAACACATGTGTTATATTCTCATTAATTTCAAATGATGGTGGGTGTATACATTCAATGTACCACCGTATTAACAACAAAGCATGACGTTAATCTTATACATGCCAACAGGGAATAATCCCCGCTATGGGTAATAATTATGTTTTTTTTGAATCCCATCCAACGTAATCCCTTCTAATCCCACCGCCCAAACACGCCCTAACGTATCAGATTATGTATACGAAATGTGCGGTTCGAATCATCATCGAAGTCAGTGGGCCCGAATCCTGGGTCGCGACAGACTTCGGGAAAAAAACAAACGAAATCGTACAGAGAGAGTTGCGAATAAAAAGGTTAGACGGTTGCGCTCGGATTCTCGGAGACTCGGGGAGGAGAAGGGCGTTAGAAATTCCCCTTAGCTCGTATTTAGCTATTATTATTATTATTATTTTATATATTTTTCTCTTTTTCCTTACATGGCGGCCTCGTCCTACCCTAGGGTTTTCTCTCCGGCCTTTGAATGCCGTTCGGATCCGGATCATCCTGGCCATCCGAAGCCGGAGAAGACGAGCTCGTGCCGTTTCTCCGCCACACGATCGAAGCGGCTCCATGGATCTTTCTCTTGCGGTCTCTCTTCCCTCATACTAGGTTTCCCGCCAAACTTCGCCCGGCAGCTTAGCACCAAAGCCCGGAGGAACTGCAGCAACATCGGCGTCGCTCAGGTCGTTGCTGCTTCATGGTCGAATCCCGAAGCCACTGCATCTGTTGATGGCGCAGTCACGGTTCCCGTCGTCGACGACGACGTGGCCGTTGGCTCCTGTAACTCTAATGGTGTACAGTTGTCGGGATCGGCCGATTCCACATCGTCGTTTTTGCGCTCCCCTGGGACTCACGCTGTTCATGCCGGTAAAAGTGGATTGACTCCCCATCAGATCTGTTGATTTCCGCCTCCTTCTTTCTTTTTTGGGGTTTTAGATCAGATGATAATTCCATCTTTTTTGGATGAATTTTATTTCCAGCTGTGGGTTTTCATCTCTGCAATTCATTAAAATTAAAGATTTCTTTTCTTTTCATTTTGACATGTTTCAGTTATGGGTTCGTCATTCTTTTATCTAAAAGCGTTTATCTTTGTAAACAATCAGGGTGAATGTAATATTGGTTTGAAGATAGAAATGATTTCATTTTCAATTGTGTTTTGTGTTTTCGTTTTACTTTTTGATTTTGACATTCTCTGTGGTGGTTTTTTTTTTTTTTTTGTTTGGTTCGTATCTAAAAGCGTCCATCTTTGGTAAATTTAAATTTTGGTACCAAGAAATAACTCTGTTCTATCAATTGATATTGAATTGAAAAGAAGAAAAAGCGAAGAATATGGGTTAATTTTAAGGAAACCCTAGCCTCCAATACAAGTTGATAATATTTTCACTGGTTCTTTTTCCAAGAAACCACAAATTCTCTACAACATGTTAAAAAAGGGGATGGATCTCCCTACAATGGGTTGTATGCTGCAACCCATTTCTCATGCATTCCAAAGTTGATTTATTTTCCAGTGCAAAACACTAGTAGAAAAGGTTAGTGGGTGATCAGCTCTCATTCAAAAATACCCATTGTAGTGCTTTTCATTATGACTTGCGTGTTTTTTAAAAAAAATTATATTATTTGAGAATGTCCTGAGCATTTTTGGTTTGTTTTACTTGATCTTTGGGCATGTTTGGATATGTGGAATTCATGGGAGAAGAAAGGAAAAAAACTATAATTATCCTATGATGATTTTCATGATTACTATTAAAACATAGATTCTAAGGGGTCGTTTGGATGCCTGTAATTTTTTTAGCTGCAAACACATTACACCTGAAAAGAATTTCAGGTGTAATCGGTTTACATGCTATTCCGTTTGGCTTTTAAGTGGTAATCCGTTTACAGGTAAACAGATTGTGTGTTTGGCTAGCTTGTAAAGTGTTTACAATGTATAAAGTAGGTATTCATACCAGAGAGCTTGGGCAGTGAACCTTCCAAAATCTGCAAAAGTCACATAAGAAAGACTTAATTTTTTAGGGCCCTAAGAGGGTAATAAAGGATGCAAATACTAAATGGATTGGATGTCTTCCACCTGTCACAGTGGGCCCCAAATGCAATCTAGAAGTTTTTAATGGTGGACTTTCCATCCTTCCCTCGTCTCGTCCATTTGATAATGGACGAGCTGTTTTTTTAGGGCCACATGAGATCATCAAGGGAAGTACATGATGGATAGATTGGATGTATCATACACATTACGGTGGGCCCCACATATCATGAGTGTATATTAACCATTGTGTTCTAACATGTATAATGCCTTGTTAGCTGTAAAGACTTTACCTGTAATCTGAAACATGGCTTTTTACCAGGTTTCAGATTACAACTAAAAGCTGTAATCTGTTGACAGCCTGTAAAGCCTTTACAAGCAAATACATCATTCAAACAGCCCTTGCAATCAGATTACCTGTAATCCCTTTACAACTTAAGGACTTTATAGGCATCCAAATGACCCCTAAGTTTTGAGGGAAGTGGAGATTTCATATTCCTATTGCAATACTCACATAGTTTCTTGTGCCGAGAATTGAAATTATGGATAAGTGTAATGATTGCTTGGTGGAATCTACCCTTTTCTATGCTGTCCAAACCACACAAATTGTCATATCAAAAATATTTTTCCTTTTCCGTTGCTTGCAACGGAATCCATGGTTTCGAAAAATGGCATTTTCTTGGTTGTTCTTGATGCTTGATGGAGGCTGATTGCTCTGATCCTTAAAGGTCAAGTTCACATAATAGTGCAGGCGTCATTGTTTCCTTTCGGGGTTTTCTTATTGCAAGCACTATGTTTCCACTTGGCTTGTGCAGGAGAAAGATTAGGACGTGGTATAGTTACTGATGCAATAACCACCCCAGTCGTCAATACTTCTGCTTACATGTTCAAGAACACTGCTGAGCTAATTGCTTTCAAGGTATATATATATATATATATATATATATATATCTATATATCTATATATATATATATATATATATATATATATATATATATATATATATATATATATATATATATATATAATGTTCGAATACTTTGTTTTTCTTTTTGGGACTGCGGTGTTTTTCTCCCGGTCCATACTTCTAATATTCTGCCTTATGGGAAAATTGGATTTTTCCTCAATAAGTTCTATCACTGCCATGACAAGCTGCCTTTATTCCAAGCTATTTCTTAAGAAGGGCTGAGCATGTGGCATATCTCTAAGGTGTAGACTCTTATTTTCTTTATATTAATTAATGCTTTACATTCATTACATCCCTCTAAACTTTTGACAGGAGGGAAACCATGCAAGTTATGAGTATGGCCGCTATGGAAACCCAACTACGGCGGTCGCAGAGGAAAAGATTAGGTTTGTTCCTGCTGTTCGATGTCTCTGTGTGTGCTTATCCTGTTGGATAATGGATTCTGTGCTTAGATGCTCTCCTTCTGATTTATTTAATGGAGCAGTAAACTAGAAGGGGCTGAATCGACATTGTTGATGGCATCTGGCATGTGCGCTAGTACCGTCTTGATGATGGCATTGGTTCCTGCTGGTGGGCATCTAGTGACAACCACAGATTGCTACAGAAAGACAAGGATTTTCATTGAAACAATACTTCCAAACATGGGGATAACAGTAAGGGTTTTTTTTTATTTTTTATTTTTTCAATTTATTCAATGATTCTTCTAGATTTTGCTGTTATACTTCTGGCTTTGAAACCTGTCATGGTGATTTTACAATTTTCTTGTATGTTGTTGATGTTTCTTAGAGGCCCTGTGCCATTTATACATGCAAAATGTGTTACTGAGTTTGTATGACTGATAATTCCCTGGTAAGCAAGAGTTACACTCACTCCATCCTTGAACCTGAACTACGTCTGCTTGGTTTAGCCTTGAAATTTTCATGTCATGGATCACCTTGTCACTACATCATTTATGACGCGTAGACTGAAGCACATGCTTATTTTCTACACTATTTTGGGGTCGGCATCTGTTCAGTAGTTCAGTTTCGTCGATTATGTATCTATTTGTTGACCAAGATATCCATCTTTCTTGGCTGACCATGGCCCAAAATTCAGTGCAGGCTACTCATGCGGAAACAATTTGGAATTCTTATGGTACCCTGTTTTAGGACTTCTTGCCTGAAGTTTGTACTGTTCTTTGTTCTTGTTTTTTCTGTTTTGAACTGTTCAATTCATCTCATGTGTGGTCCCTAGCCTTATGAATTGTATGCCAAAATGGTTACGTAATGGCTGTCACTTAAGGGTAACCAGTTGTAACCATTATACATTACGGGGCTGAGGCGGCCATAATGGCTGTTACAGAAAAAGGCACGTAACACCCTGTAATGGCCCCATAACAGTCCCCAAAATGGATTTTTCAAAAAAGAAAAAAAGAAAAAAAAAAGAAAGAGGCCATAACGGCCATTACAACCCATATTGTAATGGTAATGGCGGTGGCAATTACGACCACCATTACCGTTATGGAACACCTTGCTTATGATATCATAGGAGGTCACTCCATTGTTCCTTTGATGTTGTTATATGGTAGGTTCGAAGTTGGTTTCTTCTCTTCTTTTAGAGGGGGAAAGTTTTTATACATCAAATGCCTTTCAAATGTTGTGCCTTTCTAATGGGGATATTAGTTCTCATTCCCTTTTCATTTTGACGTACATTTAATTTAATTTATTTTGTTTTTAACTATTTGCATTCAATTTTTTGGTTGGAGCATCATATATGTTTTGGGTAGTGTTTTGAATAATGTCTGTAGCGTTGTAGCATACGCTACACTACGGTGCTATGTAGTGTTAGCAAATAGTGTAAATCCTCTATAGCGTATGCTATAGGGGCTGTAGCATTTGCGTTGCGTATGTAGCATTTTGATGTAGGCCCATGGTCCAGTTAGGCCCATTGTAGGTTCCAGCCCACTTAAGTCCATTGAGGCCTATTGTAGGGCCCAACAAGACATAGGACCATAGCCTACCGTAGAGCTTAACATGTGTTGAATTTTGGGTTGCTTATTTACAGATTTGAGGGTTATAATTTACTATTTTTGGGAGATATGGGGGGCTAATTTAAATGTGTGATAAGGGTGTAATTGATATGATTCAAGATATGGGCTGCATGTAGAGATTTAATTGCTTTCAATGTTTTCTTCTCATTAAGCTTTTGCCATATGGAAAAATATTAGATTAGTTTGTAATAAATTATGATTGATTCACTTAGTTGTAGGGATTTCAATTAAGGATTTCTTTATGATCTATAAAACGGGGGTGGTGGTGTAGGGTAAGTCATTCGAGTAATTATCTAAGTGTGGTTCTTCTTTAAGTCTTGTAAGAGAAAAAAAAGGTTGATATCAATAAAAGCTCTCTAGCTCTTTTGTAGTCTCTACCCCAGTGTTCTTTTGAGTATATATATACATTTTTTATTTTTATTTTTGTAATTTGGGTGTTGTGATATCATTGACTCGATAACTGGGTTGCACCATTTTGCTATCAGAGCCAGGTTGTCTTTAGGATTTTTCGACTGTATATCATCCTGTAATGGCTTTGAAGGGGGTGACACAGGAAGAGTTTGTGCAACCCAATTGATCCGCACATTCATAGAGCGATTAGATAAACTCATGCATGTGGTAGGCAACATCACCAATCAAGTGGGGGTGTTCTAGCGTGGAGGGAATCCAAAGACCGAAGTTGGAGCACATGGACATGTATGGGGAGCCCTCCACCAAGGTCCTAACCAACTATGGCCGGCCTCCGTTTATGAAGACACCAATGATCGAATCCTTCGATTGTTGTAACGTGATAGAAAGCTTATAATTAAGGTATAAATTCTGTAATTCCATGGCCAGTTGCATGTTAACGATTTCATTGGTTGACTGAGCAACGTGGAAAGTGTTCGAGTACAAGGAAGTTGTGGATAATCGGAAGGTGAAGTTAGTAGTTGTGAAGTTATTTATTCATGTGTTAGTGTCGTGGGATGATCTCCAAGCCGAATGAATCCCTTAAGATAAGGAGAAAATAAATTATTGGGAAAAGATGAAAAAAGTCAAACAGGATGTTCTTACCTGCAACTTACGCCCGTGACTTCAATCAAAGATGTCACAATCTATGTCAAGGGAACGAGTCGGTAAATGAATAAACCGAGGAGTTTCATACCTTAACATCACGGGCAAGCTTTCATGAGTATGAAGACCAAAAGATTTTAAGATATCTTAATGGTCTTAACATAGATATAAAAAATGAATTGACTTTTAAAGACTTTTTAAAAAAATGTTCGTTACATATATACTTACCTTGAAAGCTGAGGAGATAATTAATTGGGGACTTGGGAGACGATTTGGCACCCCACAAGGGCCGTCATTGGTGATGGGGTTGCATGCTAATTTCCTATGTAAGGCAACCAACCACAAGGCTTCCCATAAGCTGAAGGACAATGGGCCAACGTCCAATAATAAAGTCCATCCTCAATTTGCGGGGGGTTAATGCACCCAAGATGGGATAAAGCAACACTTCTGTCACATGCTTTAAGTGTGGGTAACCGGGACATTATTCATTTCATTCTCTTGAACATCAGCCCACAATTAAAGTAAATTTGGTTGAGGAAGGAGAATATGTTAAGACACCCCTAACCATGTGCAAAACAAAATTGAAGTGGACACTGAATATGAAGACCATGCATATGAAGATGAGGTGTCTGTTGGGGAAGATGCAATAGATATGTATGGTGATAGGGGAGAGTCGTTGTTATCCAATATATTTTTCTATTGACGCCTCAAATGGTTGATGAGGGGTGATGGTTGCGACACAATATCTTCTGTACTAATACTTTTGGTGGGAAGATATGCCCCATTTTGGTAGATGGAGGGAGCAATGAGAACATTGTCTCACAAGAAATGGTGAACAAATTAAAACTCAAAGAACATAAACATCCCCAACCATATTAGATTCATTGGTTCAAGAAAGGGGGAGATGTTTATGTTAACTCCAGGTGTTTATTTTCCTTATCTATTGGATCTAAGTACAAGGATGATGTTTGGTGCGACATGGTCCTCATGGTTGCATGCCATATTTTGTTAGGGAGACCGTGGTTGTGGGATTGGGATATGGTACACATGACTCAGGCTAACACCTATTCCTTTGTAAAGGATGGTGTTAATATCACATGCACCCTATGAAACATCTTCCAACACCCAAATCTGATAAAGAAGGTAAAAAACCACTCGGTGTGCAAAAATTTGAAGATGAAAGCAAGGAGATTGGCATCATCTATATCTTAGTTGCTAAAGAAGACATGAAGCAGTTAGATATTCCGCCTCATATACAAGAGCTTATTCATGAATATGAAGACTTGGTACCCGAAGAACTCTCAGTCATACTTTCTCCTATGAGGAACATCCAACACCACACTGATTTAGTGTTGAGTTCGAGTTTATCGAATCTTGCACGCTATCGAATGAGTCTAGTTGAACATGCCGAGCTCTACTAATGGGTTACTGAGTTACTACAGAAGGGTTTAATTTGGAATCGATGAAGCATGTCACTGTGTGCTGTTCTTTCATTATTAACCCCTACGATGGATCTTGAAGGATGTGCGTGGACAGCCATGCAATCAACTGGATTACTATGAAGTACCGATTTCCTATTTCTCGCTTGGACGATATGTTAGACATATTGCATGGAGCAAAGGTCTTTTAAAAGATTGACTTGTGGATTGGATATCATCAGATAAGTATTCGGCTTGAGGATGAGTGGAAGATTGCATTTAAGACTTTAGATGGATTGTACGAGTGGTGTGTCATGTCGTTCGGCCTTTCAAATGCACCAAACACTTTCATGAGGTTGATGACAGAGGTACTCTGCCCTTTTATGGGAAAGTTCTTGTGTATTTTGATGATATTCTTGTTTTTAATCCTGATGTATCTGTTCATCTTGATCATTGACGATAAATATTTGATGTACTACGAAGGGAGTCACTATTTGTTGACTTAAAAAGGTGCTGTTGTCATTAGTGGTGTTTTTGAGGTATGTTGTTTCTATGGAAGGGATTAAGGTTGATAAAGAGAAAATCAAGACAATTGCGGAGTGGCCCACCCCACGAACCTTTTCGGAGGTTAGTTCTTTTCATGGCTTGACAACATTTTTATTTGCAAGGAGGCAAGTTCGAATGGACTAAAGCTGCAGATCAAAGCTTTAGTGCCATGAAAAAGAAGATGATAGAAGATCCAGTTCTTGCATTTATGGACTTGAATAAAGTCTTTGAAGTTGAAAGCGGCGCTTCAAATGTTGGCATTAGTGCGGTGTTGAGTTAGGAAGGAAAGTCGATCGCTTTCTTTAGTGAGAAGCTTAGCGATACACAAAAGAACTACTCCATGTATGATCTTGAGTTCTATGCGATGGTCCAACATATCTTTGTACCATCGCCTCTTAGCTTCTGTCATTTATCGAATGTCCCAGAAACGAGTAGGGAACTCCTAAAGGGAGGGGAGAGAATTTTCGTAGCCGGAGATAGGGATTTCCCTTGCCGCTTGAAGTGGGGTGATGTCGAGTGCATCGTTGAAGGAATCCCCCCAATTGAGTCTTCAACGAGAAGAAAATACTCTCCAACCTCGAAAAAGCTCTCCCGAATCTTGACGAGGTCTTGACTACCTTCAACTGACCTCCTGTCTTCTTGTAGAGCTTGTTGATATGGAAGGAGAAGGGCACCTAGAGGGGTAGGCTCTCGATGGTTAAAGAAAGGAGGCTGATTTCCAGAAAAGGGAGAAATAGGTATTAAGTGATCACACGTGCTCTAAGAACTCATGAGTGGCTCTCAAATTGAGGTACTGTCGTTGCATGACATATGATGATTTGAACTAGAGGTTCGAGTCGAAAGCAAGCTCCGGACGATGCTTCCAAACCTCCTAAATCGCTAACAAGTTCCTTCGAAAACCAACCCCGAGGTCGAGCCTCAAAAAAGGGAAGAATTCCCGCCAATGCCTCTTCAGCAACACTTGGAGGAGCTTGAGCCATGTCACTCGATAATTGGAGAGGCTCTCCATCTTGCAACACATGGCCTCCATCTTACAACACATGGCCACCTAGTTCCCCCCCCCCCCCCGAATTCCTTCCATCCTCGAGATCTGCGGAGCATTGGGAAAGGTACTCTTTCATCAATTCCATCTCCGCAACTGTCTACCTCAGCTCTCTCATCGCTTAGACACCTCCACTCATCGGCCCACATGTACGTTCTCACCCCATAAGGCTCCTTGACCACCCCTATTACTACCTTTTCTTCTCTGATCCGGAGATCTATTGACTGTGGATGCTTCCAGATGATGCGCCTTTGGACGGAACCCTGACAGCACTGATTTCATCCCCATTAGCTGTAGAAGGATCAATATCCATGACTTCACCCAAATAGGATCTGATTGCCTTGAAAACCTCTGTAATCCACAACTCTAGGGGTATCCCCCAAAAGAGAAACCAAGTCTCCACTTCACCAAAAAGGATTTCTCAACCCATTTCCATACCTTTACAACCAACCCATCATTAAATAATGTCCCCGTTGCGACTATCTAATTGAGGTCTGCATCGGTTTTCACGGAGACCCAGAGTTTCACCTATCCTAGTGTTTGACGATGTAATCCTCCTTAAGTTGACAGCAAACTTCGAACCGTGCATGGATCTCCTTGAAGGTGGCTCTTGGAGTAGTTATGACAAGGAGCGAGAGCTCCAGTTGAGTTCTTGTTTCTTTTAGAATCTTAAGAGACACCCTCATAGACGAAGCCCCTTCATGATCAACCTTCCATGCCTGTTTCAAAGAAACACTCTTGAGGCAGGCTCTTCCCCCATCCTGGTCAATTACCCGGGCGCATATAGCTCCATCTCTTATGGGTTCCTTTAAATCCTTAGTTGATGTCGCCTCTTTCCCCATCACCACGTCCACAAAATTCTGAGGCCTCTAGACCTTTGTTTGTTTCCCTCTTTCCACTGGCTTCCTATCCCTTTCTTTGACAACTTCGATCTCCGTGTTAAATCAATGGGATTGTTCCCTAGGCAATTTAAACGAAGGTGGATGTTTCTCCTTCTTCAGGCCCATGTTGCAAATGTAAGACCCTTCGACTGCCCGATTTGGTTCGTAGTGGGCTATGTGCCACCAATGTCCTCCCTTCGAATAGCCGACCATGGATTTGGGCAACTGCGTTGTTGAGTTTTGCTTTCGATCTCGTCCTAAGAAACACAAATCCCCACCCTTTTCTAGATTGCTTATCCCACGGTATGAAGACTTCCATGACCTTACCGTACTGACTAAAAGCTTGAAAAAGGTGGGTCTCCATCCAGCTAGATGGATAGTTTTGAACGAAAATCGTTGGGAAATCATTAAGATTGCGGGTCGAAGCCTTCATATGCTTCTTCTTTTGGACAATAGTTGAATCCTCTTCTGAAAGCTCTAGAGGACAGAGAGAGGGACACGACTCAACGCGTACCTCCTTCGCCTTCCCCTTTTCATCTTGGCTGATGCTTCTCTTCTCCTGACGATGATTGGATGAGGGAGCGTGAATCTCCTATGGGATGAATATCTTCTGACGGAACTGCAGATTTCGCCTACCCTTCCCTTTCCTCATTGCTCATCACCTAGGTTCACCACCAAGTTTTGCTGATTCCCACTGGTGCTCGGAGTAGAGACAATCCAAGTGGTCCAAACTGTGGGATTTAGAGAACCCGTAACTTAATCATCACCATGCTATTGCAATTTGGAATCCATGGCCCAAGTTTCCATTGAACGGTATGCAGAGTGACATTGAGCGGTTTGTAGCATGATGTCGTTGATGCCAAGTTTCTAAAGGTTATGTGTAAAATACCGGCATCTAAACGCCACTTTCCGTTATAGTTGTGGCTTGGGTAGATACTTCTATGGACTTCATTTTGGGTTCTTAAGATTCTTAAGGGGAGTAGATTTGATTTTTGTTGTGGTTAACCATTTTTCGAAGATGACCCACTTCAATCCATGCAAAAGGATGATGGATGCTATGCATATCGCCAATATATTTTACAAAGAAATTGTGTGACTTCACGGGGCACTGAAGACAATAACTTCGGACCGTGATGTGGGCCACTTTTGGCGCACTTTATAAAAGCGATTGGGGACTAAGCTTCAATTGTCTAGTGCATATCATCCTCAAATAGACCGCCAAATCGAGATAGTCAATAGGAGCCTTGGTAACCTCTTGAGGAGCATTGTAGGTGACAACACATCACAGTGGGACAACTTTATCTCAAGCTGAGTTTGCCTACAACAACTCAGTGAATCGTATTTATGGAAAATCTCCATTTGAGGAGTATCATAGGTGACAACTTATCCTAGTAGGACGACTTTATCTTAAGCTGAGTTTGCCTACAACAACTCTGAATCATACTATCAGAAAATCTCCATTTGAGATCGTAAATGGGAGAAGTCCACATCATGTACTTGACTTAGTACCATTACCAGTGCAAGATCAAGTGAGCAAAGATGCTAATGCTTTCACCAAGCATGTCCAAGACTTGCAAGTTCAGATAATGATGAAGATTGAAGACAACAATACCAGGTACTAAGAAGATGTGGATGAAGATTGGTGTGAGAAGATATGTAACGAAGGTGACTTAGTTATGATCTATCTCTGCAAAGAAAGGTATTTGAGGGGAACTTACAATAAGTTCAAGTCTAAGAAGATTGGTCCATGCCGAGTCAACAAGAAGTTGGGTAACAATGCCTATGAAATCGAGTTGCGAGATGATTTCGATATCTCGTCGACTTTCAATTTGGAGGACTTATTTGAGTACCATGGTGATGCATTTGACTTGAAAAATGAAGCAATTATTGATATGGATAAACAACTCTCATAGAAAAAGAAGGAAGAAGTTAAACAAGTGTTGCAAATGAAGACTGTTAACACTTGACGGGGCCAATACAAGCAATAGTTGTAGGGGTGCACAAGGTTTGGTTCGGTCTGGTTCTGGGGTGAAACCGGAACCGAACTGTTCCTAACGGTTCTAGGAAAACTAGAACCGGAACCGAATCGTTTGCTGCACCCTAGAACCGAATTGGAACCGGACCGTAAAAAACCGGTTCGGTTCTACGGTGTTGGGCTTTTTATAATCCAGCCCAATTGCATGGTTTGTTTTTATAATCTAGCCTAATTGCATAGTTTGTTTTTATAATCCAACCCAAGCTCCTCTACTGAAAATTTTCACAAAGAGTAATCTTGTCATGGTTTGTTTTTATGACCCTTTCATGTTCCCAAGATGATATTGCTACCAATGTTTATTCGTGTTGTGATCCATTTGATGAATGGTCAAGTTTTCGATGTTAAAAAAATAAAATTTAATATTTATTGACCAAGGGGTTTGGTTCCAGGGTTCGATTCTACGGTCCGGTTCATGGTCCGGTTCAGTTCTATAGAACCCCAAACTGAGAACCGAACCGAGCTAACTGGTTCTTTGATTTTCGGAACCAGAATCAGAACCGGTGCACTTCAGAACCAGATCAAATCGTGCGGTCCGGTTAGTTCTGGTCCGGTTTACCGGTTCTGTGTGCACTCCTGAATAGCTGGTGAAATGGAAGAACAAGCCCTATTTTGAATGCACATGGATCACGAGCGACGAATTGAAAAGATTCGATCCAGACCTCTACTACTTGTATGAAGTGTCCAACTCGTCAAAGTAGAGTTCTTTCCAACCGAGAGAATTGGGGTGGGGGGGGGGGGGGGGGGGGCGGCGTTGTGTGGAGGTCTAGGCCCATTGTAGGGCCCAACAAGACATAAGACCATAGAGCCCAACATTGCTAATTTTTGGGCTGATTGTTTATAAATTTTGGGATTATAATTTATTATTTTTGGGAGATATGGGGTGTTGATTTAAAGGTGTGACGGGGGTGTAATTGATATGATTGATTATATGGGCTGGATTTAGAAATTTATTTGCCTTCCATGTTTGCTTTTCATTAATCTTTTGCCATATAAAGAAAGATTAGTTTGTTATAAATTGTGATTGACTCTTTTAGCTGTAGTGATTTCAATTAAGGATTCCTTTAGGGTGTAGGAGTTGGTCATTTAATAATTTTCTAGGTGTGGTTCTTCTTTAAGTCTTGTAAGAGAAAAATGTTGATATCAATAAAAATTCTCTCCCTCTCTGCTCCATTATTCTTGTGTTCTTGTGAGAATGTGTGTGTGTGTGTGTGTGTGTGTGTATTAATTTCTTTTCTATTTGGGTATCGAGATCTCATTGACTTGATAACTGGGTTGCAGTACATACGCTACCATTTTTTTAAAATAAATGATAATTGTATTTTGTATTTGTACGTAATACTTTCAGCTTGTGGAATTTTAATTCCTTTTCATACTTGTGACTTGTGGTTTCAATTAGACATTATTAATTAAAGTGGTTTGCTTAGGAAGTTGTTGATGTGATAATGATTTGATTTGGTTTATATAAGTGGATTGACTTTGATAACTGATAATTAATAACTTGTTTGAACATGCTTATACTTGAAAAAATGGATAATCTTTTAGGCATTTTTATATATGTTTTTTTTTTTAGTATTTATCATATTTCCTGTTTTAAGTTAAAAATAGCAATATCGTGAAGCTTATGCTACGCAACATGCTACTTCTATTTAAAACCTTGGTTTTGGGTTAGTTGATGGTGTGTTCTGATGCACAATCAATTGTTTGCTTGACTGCTTTCTGATAAATATAAAGTTGCTACCCATAAACGGCCTTCAGGTGCTGGTGAATGATGCTTTTTTTATTTGATTGTATAGCTAAAATTGTTCCAGTACCAAGTAAATTTCTTTTTGACAGTTTGGAACTTGTCAAAGGGTTCTCTATGTTTCAGCTCATCCATCATAAACAAGAAAAAGTAGTTGTAGTACTAATTGTATTTGGAATGTTTGGATTTTCTTAGCATGTGGAATATCACATTCTCTCACACCATGTTAAAGCTTTCTAGTCTTCTGTGCCACATATTCTATCAATGTTTTCCGCCTTTTCCTGATTTTATCATCTTTTGCAGGCTACTGTCATTGATCCTGCTGATGTGGACTCCCTAAAATCAGCACTTGATCAGCATAATGTCAGTAAATATTAGCCCGTTAATGGTTCTCTTTTTGGTATTATTTTGATACAAGATGATTGTGTTACCTAATATGTTGTTTTCGCTGCAGGTTTCTCTTTTCTTTACAGAATCCCCAACTAATCCATACCTCCGCTGTGTTGACATTCAATTGGTCTCAAAGCTTTGCCATGACAAGGGTGCACTTGTCTGCATAGACGGCACTTTTGCCACACCTTTCAACCAGAGGGCCATTCCTCTTGGTGCAGACATGGTTCTGCAGTCTGCGACAAAGTACCTCGCAGGTCACAATGATGTGAGTTAATAAAGCACAAATTCATGCAGATGTATAAGGGTTAAAATGGTTTCTGCTGAGAAATTTAAAAGTTGCATATTCTTTTTCCAGGTTATTGCCGGTTGCATCAGTGGTAATGTGAAAGAGATTAAAAAAATTCGGAATCTGCATCATGTATTGGGTGGTGTTATCAACCCTGTAAGCTTCAATATCAGTGGGTGTGCTTACCGGATGCTTGTGTTTAATATCTATGCTTGCTATCTCTATTCTAAATAGCTTTTAATTTTCGCCATGTTGATGTTTTGAGTTGATTACAGTGGTGCAGGGTTGTTTGAACCCTACATTTTATGCTCGAATATTATCATTTAAATAGAATACATGAGGAGTTGATTACAGTGGTGCAGGGTTGTTTGAACCCTACATTTTATGCTCGAATATTATCATTTAAATAGAATACGTGAAGCACAATCTCTTAGTTGTCCTGAATCTGTTTGATGAAATTCAGACATGAATTATATGTTCACTAACAAGTAACACAGAACATTGTATGGTGTCATGATTTTTGAAATTTGATTTTCTGTAAAATGGAAGTGCTGGCTGTGTAGTAAGATTGGCAGAGGCTACTGTCGTAGCTATTTTTTAAACTCATTACGTCAAAGAAATGTTATAAATTAGACAATTTTGATGTTGGATGGTAGGATTAGTTGAGTAAACACCATAGGGTAAATACCATAGGGTATCTTTTCTTCCTCGTCTAGATATGAGAAGTGATAAACCATTTTATTTAGTACATTCTGATATCGGGGGTCCAGTTTATCTTACTGGTTTATCTGTTTTCAATTACTTTGTTACTTCTATGGATGATTATTCTTGTATGACATGTCTATATTTGATGAAATATCAAGCAGAAGTGTTTTCTTATTTTAAAGAATTTCATATGGAAACAGAAACTCAATTCTAAGGTTTGCGTTTTACATTCAGATAGTGCTAGAGAAAATTTTTCTCATGAATTTAATTTATACCTTTCATCTTATGACATTATTCACCAAACTTCATATGCACATATACCACAACATAATGGGATAACGCAATGTAAGAAATGCCTTTTTTACTTTAGGTTCTTAGAGCCTTATTGTTAAATATAAAGGTGTTGAAAATATTTTGAAGTCATCCTGTCTTAGCTGCATGGTACATTGCTACTTACTACATCAGATGCCTTCCTTTGTTTTAGATGGAAAGTCACCTCTGTCTGTCTTCTGTCCTCATGTTCTGTCCAACTCTATTCCTCCCAAGGTCTTTGGTTGTGTATGCTTTATGCATCAATGTTCATGACAAGTTTGAACCAAGGGCCATCAAGTGTGTCTTTCTTTGGTACTCTCATACCCAATGGAGATACAAATGTTATAACTCTATTCCCTGGAGACCTTATGTGTCAGCTAATGTCACATTCTTTGAACAAATTCCATATTTCTCTGAGGAAGGAAAGACTTTACAATTTAAAGAGAGATTCATAACTACTCTTTTCATTGTATCGGATATTACTACTGGAGTTAGGGTGATGTTTATGCAATGTGCAGATCGGCCTTTGCATGTTTACTCTAAACGTCCCAAATATGGAGATGGAGATACAATTGTTATAACTCTATTCCCTGGAGATGTTATGTGTCAGCCAATGTCACATTCTTTTAACGAATTCCATATTTCTCTGAGGAAGGAAAGACTTTACAGCTTCATAACTACTCTTTTCATTGTACTGGATATTAGAGTTAGGGTGATGTTTATGCAATGTGCAGATCAACCTTTGCAGGTTTACTCTAAATGTCCCAAATATGAACATGGAGTACATATGATCATGACTTCTACCCAAGGTATTAAAAAACGGTTACGTACGGCTGATATGTAACGGTAACGGTCGATACTGTTAGGGGATATGCCCCTTGAATCAGTGCCACTCCTTTTTTGGATCCATAACGGGCTGTTACGAGGCCGTAACGGCCGTTACAAGCATAATGGTAACGAAAAAAAGAAAAATGAAAAAAAAAAACATATCGCATCTTCTTCTTCTTCATCTACTGCCGTGGTGCTGCTGTTGCAGCTGCTTTTTCTTCTTCATCTTCTTTTTTCTTTCCCATGGTGTGGCCCCCTCCTCTCTCTCTCTCTCTCTCTCTCTCTCAAAACGAATGGAAGGCGTGGCTGTGAAACAGCCACTTAAAAAAATTTAATACTGCGTGGCGTACGCCGCTTAGTGCACATGCACTGTTTTGGTGCACGGGGCCCACCTTTATTTATGTTTTGTGATCCATGCTGTCCATCAATTTTTTCAGTTCATTTTAGGCCATGGTACATATCCAAATTTCAGGTGCGCCGCATGGTAGGGATTGAATGCCCACAATTAAAAACTTCCTACAGCCCATTGTAATGCTTATTTGCCATCGAACCTATTGACAAGGTCACATGGACTTGGATGAAGGAAAAACACAAACGACAGCTTGATCCAAAAAATCTTTTGGCCCAAGAAGTTTTTAATGGTAGGAATTTAATCCTTACTGTGCGGTCCACCTGAGATTTGGATCTGCCTCATTTTTGGGACCATGCCCTAAAATGAGTTGGCAAAAAGGATGGACAACATGGATATACAACAAATGTGTCCAGGTGGGCTCCACATTCAAGGCATCACTCACTATGGTGCACTTGAGATTTAGATTTGTCTCATTTTTGGGACACTGCCTTAAAATGATTTGGCAAAACAGATTAACGGCATTGATATAAAAATACATCGAGATGGGCCCACATTCAGGGCCTCACCAATAGTGGTCCACTTGAAATATGGATGTACCTCATTTTTGGACCATGTCATAAAATGAGTTGGCAAAACGGATGAATGACATGGATATATAATACATACATCGAGATTAACGGCATGGATATAAAAATACATCGTGATGGGCCCACATTAAGGGCTTCACCACTATTGGTCCACTTGGGATATGGATCTACCTCATTTTTGATCATGTCATAAAATGAGTTGGCAAAACGGATGAACGACATGGATATATAATACGTACATCGAGGTGGGCCCATGTACATGGCCCAATTTTTTTATATACGTGATGCATATATTAACTCAAAATTAATTAATTAAATTATGGATTGTTGTTGCTTAATTACAATCCAAAAATTAAATTATTTGAATGATTTTCATTGTTAATTCGTAGGCACTTGTTATTTTGAAATAGGACCATTTGATATTTTTTCCTTCTTCATTGTCCAATAAATGTCCACCAATCCATTAGTGGGATAATTACCAATAGATTGCATGAATTTGAGGCTGATTTGGGACATCAAATGGTCTGCCAAATTAACCCCAAATCGACATCACCATTCACCTGAATTTAATTTCAATTTTTTCTTAAGATCTATTGGGAAAACTGATATCATAAGTCCCTAACCTTTGTTTGTTGAAATGAATTGTACGAGAGTCGCGAGGTATGTAATACACCAATACTATAATAATAATAAAACCTACAAATATGAGATGTTTTGGTATTACATTCATTCTAATAAATTTATATTGATATTATATAGTTAAATAATTAAATATAAAAGTTTTGTAGTAAATTCCAAGTTGTCAGGTTCATAAATTCATCAAACAGCCCGATACAATAGTCTCACTAAAGATTGGACTGTTACACTACGAAACACCTTGCTTTTACCAATCCCTTTCTTCTGAGTTCTTGCCTCCACCATTAGATAAAGTTAATTTACCCAATGCTCTTTGTAAGGGTATTCGTTCATGTATGCAATATCCTATTTCCAACTTTGTTTCGTTCAATAAGTTATCTCCATCATTTTAATAATATTCGCTTTGTCTCTATTGCCCGTGTCCATTCCTCGTCCTTTTCAAGAGGCTCTGATCTGTGAAGGGTGGATCATGATGAATTAATTGATGATCGAGGGAGATATCATCGACTTATAGGAAAATTAATTAATTCATGTCAGCGTTGTTAGTCGGTTTATGCAGATTGTCCGAGTTCCTTATATCGAGGCTGTGCATTGTATCCTCAAGTATTTAAAGGGAGCTCTTGATTGTGGTATTCTCTTCAAGCGGAACGATCATCTTTGAGTGAAAGAATATTTTGATTTTGATTTTGCTGGTTCTCCATCTGACAGGTGATCGACATCTAGTTACTATAATTTTGTAGGTGGTAATCTTGTTGCTTGGAATAGTAAGAAGCATAATCTTATGGCCCTAAGTACTAAGGAGTAGTGTTTGAAATATCGGTATCACGTTACGTATCGCATTCTTGGGATATGGATACATATTGGTTATCGCATGGGATATATCGGTTGTATCGCGTAATGTATCGTTGTTGCTGGAAAGATGGGGAAACATTGGGAAATTTGTCAAATTTTTTAATGAAACTTTAGTGATTGTTAAAAAAGACATCAATACTCACTTATAAATCAAAACATTAATAAAAAAAAAAAAAAAAACAAGCGCACATAGTAGGTTTTCTTTGTATGGGGTTTTAATCTATGTGTTGTCTAGCTGAATTGATGCAAATATATTCAAAGTCTATTCATATAATATAAATGTCTGAAGATGTGTGGAAACACAAGCAATACTTTCAAAAGCAAAAGAAGAATAACTAGATTAGGTTACATACATGTTTGATTTTATGTTTGGACACAAATATTGCAATCAATTTGCAAGAAATTGGATTTTGTTAATTTTTTTTTTTTTTTTCAATTTTCTACAACTCGGCCCATCTCCTCTAAATCTTGAAATTGAAGCCCCCAATCGTGAAAAATCATGGATTTGTAACAATTTGACATCGATTTAACATAATTTACAGAAAAAAAAGGATCAAAAATCGAAAATGCTCATCGGATTGAACATGTGGGATATATCGCACTACTTGTGCGTTTCGTATTACATAGGTGGGATACAAGATATATCGTGGGATATATCGGACGATATCGTCGATATTTAAAACATTGCTAAGGAGGAATATAGAGCAATGATCCATGCAACATGTGAGCTTATTTGGCTAAAAAATTAATGGGTGATCTTGGATTTATAGTTGGGGTTCCTATGAAGTTGTATTGTGATAATCAAGCAGCCTCTCATATTGCCAACAACCATCTCTATTATGAGAGGATCAAGCACATTGAACTTGATAATTAAGCAACCTCTCTTTAACAAGATGGGCATTCATCGTATATATACTCCATCTTCAAGGGGAGTTCTCGAATGTGAATGTGGGCTGTTATATGGCCCATTCTTAGGTCTATCTAGGTTTTGGACACGATAGGTTTTTTTTTTTTTTTTTTTTTTTAAAATTTTTTTTTTTTAATTTTTAAATCATTAATGGCCTTCTTGTAAATATTGAAAACTAGACTTGGGAGAGGTGGGGATGTGTGAACCCTAATCCTCATTTTCTCTCTCATTCTTTCTACCTTCTCATTTTCTTCTCTTTCCTCCTTTCTCAATCCGTCAACAACTTGTATGCGCAAAATGTATCATTGGCTATAAAGTAACTCATAGCCTTCTATAATTCATACATTGTGCTGCACCTGTTAACTACCCAGATCTCCATATGTTTGCCATGCTGTGCCCCTTCAATCTCTCCTTTCAAGAATCACTTTTATTTGCTGATTTTTCTTCAAAATTTATCTGACCTTTGTTCATTTTCATGATCCAATTAGACTTTCAAAGTGCATTTATGCATGACTCTTGATGATAGTTACTACTGAGTTATTGTAGATTTAATGTCCATGTAAGTTGCAAAGTTTTCTTCCATTATTAGCAATCATATTAACTGGAAGTGTTATTTTGAGTCTTCAGAATGCTGCGTACTTGATCATTCGAGGCATGAAGACACTCCATCTTCGTCTACAGCAACAAAACTCAACAGCATTGAGGATGGCCCAGATTTTAGAGGCACATCCTAAGGTACTTGCAATGCTTAAAGTTACTTGCACTCATGCACACCTGTGTATATAGAAAGTGATATGGAAGGAAACTTTTCTATTAGTAATAGCCCCTGGTTCCTTGTCCCCATCATGGGCAGACCATGTGCCAAAATTCTTCCTAGTGGGACAATCTAAACCTCTGTTGTTGCTTGCAAATGCGTGGTTGAGAAAAATGATACACCTATAGTCGTTATTCAAGGAGAAAAGGCCAAATAATGGATGAATAGGATATTCCAATCTAGAAAACTTTTGTGGTGTTGTCCATACACATTCCACAATGAGCCAGTAAGATGAGTGGTTTAGATTGCTGAATAATGCTGTCGCATGTACATATTCATGCAAAATGGAAGTTATGATATTCACTGCCACTAGAGAGCTCCTGCCTTATTTGCGTATCGTCCAAAACATTTATCTTGATTGTCCGTACAGTCCAGCCCACTTTTCATGGACCACTGTGAAAAATCTGATTGACTGGCTTATCCTATACATCTAATTAGTTGCCTTCTTACTATAACCGTTCATTTTAAGGACATAAATCAGGTGTTTAGGATGTCAGAGAAATGTGATTCTTGACTGGAGCAATCCATGATTGACTTCAACGGTTGGGTTGAGTACTTTTGACTATGCTACAATTTCTCTAACAGCTTATCTGGACGTTAATTTTCGGGACATTGATTGAGTGGTTATGATTTTGGCTTGGTGCCCCATAGCGTAGGTTGGATTGATCAACATCCTATTTGATGATTGCACCATAATACGATGGAAAGTAATTCCATCAGATCATTACCTAACACACATTTGCATCTCTCTCTCTCTCTCTCTCTCTCTCTCTCTCTCTCTCTTTATATATATATATATATATATATATATATATATATAATTAAATGATTGTCAATCTGAGAATGTGTAGTATCCCTACCAAGGGAAAGGATATGCATGGTATGCGCAGGGTTCCAGTTTGTACAAGTTGTGCTCATGATTCTGTTATCCAGATATTTGTCCCCACCGTGGATGGATAGGGATGCATGTATCAAAAAACAGGGTGCTAAAATCATTTGCTACATATCCCCTTCTTTTGATAATGCACTTGCCCTTTTGTTGGAGTCATTTCAATGCTTTCTTTTTTTACACAAACCCAACACCCCCCCACCCCCGGGCACACTCACACCCACCCACACACCCAACACACACTCTTGCACCACTAGGGATGCTTGAACCTGTGACCTCGTGTTGAAACTCCAGAGAGTACCACTGAGGCACAACAACAGGTGCATTTTTTGAATGGGGTGTAGGCATCAGTAACAGGGGTGGTAAGTACCATTTGCCCAACATCTCCATGAGTTCGTAATGGTTATTTTATGCAAAGCATCTGAATGACCAAAAATGGCCATCAACCTTTTGTATTCTTAGTTTCCTCAGCACCTGTTTTCTCGTTTTCCTTTTCTTGTCGGCTTGTCATCTTGTTGAAGGCTGATGTGTGGTAGTATTGGCAGATCGTACGTGTCCATTATCCAGGTTTGCCAAGTCATCCGGAGCATAACATTGCCAAGAAACAAATGATTGGTTTTGGTGGTGTGGTCAGTTTTGAGGTGGGGCATTGGTACATCTTGTTGATTATATGGATGACTTTGATTTTGCTCCCCCCAACTATGAACATTAAAATTCATTGGCTGCTTGTGTAGGTAGCCGGGGACTTGATGACCACTGGGAAGTTTGTTGATGCTTTAAAAATTCCTTACATTGCCCCTTCTTTTGGAGGCTGCGAGAGCTTTGTAGACCAGCCTACAATCATGTCTTACTGGTATTCCCTCAGATTCCCAGCATCTTATTAATAGATCCTTGTTTGAGTTGTCCTGAGCATTGCAGGTGTTCTTTTTTGTTCCAATTAGATGGTAGCCTAATTTCTTATACGGAAAAGATTGTAATGAAACTTTGACAGCACCACCTTGTAGTATCTCATCATACCAAGACTAGTTAAATTTGCGAGATATTCAACACGACTGCATAAGCATATTAATATTATCATGAGTGGGTTGAAGACAGAACATTCAATATAAAGACCCATTCACTTGACATCCAGATGATTCAATCTGTTCATCTATTGGGCCCTCCAGCGGATTGACCATCAACTCCCAAATCACTCTGATCAGTCATCAGACAATCATGTCTGATCTTTTTGTGTGTGTGTGTGTGTGTGTGTATTGTAGTGGGACAATTCCCTCTATTTCTAATCCATCTATTTTCAGGTTAGCAATTTGATGGTTATGATTGTTTGGCTGGAGGGTTCTAAGTGGGGACCACTGGATGAACGATCTGGATCATATTGGTTTCATGTGGCTGTTATCTGAACTGGGGTGTCATTAAGATGCCTGTGAATTGTGGTAGTACCATCCCCCTGAAATGAGACATTTGAAGTATTAAGGACCTGTTTGGATAGAATGCAGACTGGGAATGCAATCAGTTTGCACCTATTTGGGAAGCAATGGATGATGCAACGAGGTGTTTGAATTTGCTTTTCTCTGCTGAACAAGTGACTGCAAACTTTTTCTCGAAATTTCAAATGGAGGGAAAAGAATGTGCCTTCGATGTGACATTTTAAATGACAATTTTGGAGGGAAAAATGTTTCATTCTGAATGATTTCAATACAAACAGTTGCAAATGTAAAGGAAAAGCATTTTCTAGGAATTTTCTTTAGTAAAACAAATAGATGCAAAGGATTTGCTTCCCTGGTGCTGATGTCAGTTTACATCCTGCATATGTGATATGTCACATTTTTGCCTTCCCTTACATGCCCCTAGTTTTCCTTCAATTCAAACAGGCCCTTAAAGAATTGCTTTCCTCTCTGTTGTGATCCTTCTAGGTTTTCAATAGATCTCATCTTGTCATTTGAAACAAATTCTGAATGTGCATCTAGTCTAGGTCTAGTGTATACCTTAAACAGGGTACGTGCATACATCAAGGCTTTAGGAGAAACTAAGTAGAAAGGGGAAAAAAAAGAAGATAAAATGGAATATCCAGTGACAATAGGAAATAAAAAGTAGAATTGTTTGAATTAACCATTGATGTCACACTCTTTTGAACAGGGACCTTAGCCCTTCGGAAAGAGCCAAGTTTGGGATCAAAGACAACTTGGTGCGGTTCAGCTTTGGCATTGAAGATTTTGAAGACTTGAAGTCAGATATCCTTCAGGCCCTGGATTCCATCTAGTGCATGACATCTACTTTTTGATAGTTTTCCTTTTCCTCTTGGGTGTTTAATGGACTACCTGCATTTGAGGGTTTCTGGGATAGGGGATGGCATGCCCTATGATTTCTTTCTCCAGTTATTGAAGATGATTTGCAGTCATTTTGCCTTTTCTATGCGTTGGGATATTCTGGTTTGTAATTTTTATGCACGAAATCGAAAACTTTCCATTAGCAACTTTTTAGGACCTCTGATGGTTCTTGAAACTTTTGAAGTTTTTTTTTTTTTTTTTTTTTTTATAATAATTTTAAACTCCGTGTCTGTAATTGTATCGTTTATTTGATGTGGTTACATGGTTAGGTTTGAGCCAGAAAGTCAATTCTGAGAATACGGTTGGGATCTTAGTTGTAGGCGGCTTTCCCACTTTGAATCACACACTTTTTTAAAAAAAATAAAAAATAAAAATAAAAAATTATTATTTATAAATTTGTTAGCTTGTTAGTACACCCACTGTCAGTTCACACTTCAGTGTTAGCCACCCCCACTAGGGAATCGAATGCCAAGACCTCTTTCACTCAGTCTGCCACTTGAGCAAGGGATCTGGGTGTACTTTGAATCACACACTTGAGACATGCAGTCCTGCTCCTCTTCCTAGCCCTTTATAACATTTTGAAACAGACACTTCTCTGTACCCGCACCCACGGCTGTTGCTGCCTTGCTTCATGCTGGGTGCAACTATAGTTGGAATACAAATTTTGTAGGATCGCACTTAGTAAGGCAAGCAACTAAATTTCTGTATTCAGATATTTAAAAATGGTGTATGAAGGAAAATGGTTAGTTATGTTAATACGTACTTGACACAATTTTTTATTTTTAATTATTATTATTATTATTTCATTTTATACTAAGCTTCAGGCGTCTCTAATTGCTATATTTGTTCGTCTGTGGTCAAGGATGCAAGATGCTAGTTTACATTGTTGGGTGGGGGATCTCAAAATATCAACCATGCCCTCTGCGTCAAATTCTCAGTGGCATGTGATTCAGCTTTTTCCCTGCTTAATTAGGATTTTCCATCTTTTTAAGACAAATTCTAGAAATAATGCTGGTATGTGGAGAAAAATAACTCCAACAGAATGGATACGAGGCGTGCTGTTAATATCCGAATGGACCCTTCGTGGTGTCTCGTGTTTCCCATTCATTTATGCTATATCAATGATATCATTTGGAATATAAGTCGAGCAGTGTTGGGAGTTCTGTGAGCTGTTTTTTGATCGCGTGCAACTTTAAGCTGCCTATGACATGTATATTCTGGCTTTTGAGGCCGATCTCCTCCACCCGAGGGCCGCAGGGGGATTCCTGTTTCCGAAAGCTGTGGTGCCCACCATGATGTATATGTTATACGCTGTCCATCTGTTTTGCCAGCTCATTTAAGGAGGATGATCCCAACCTGAGGCAAATCCCAAGCTAAGTGGACCACGCCACAAAACGGTAGGGGTTGAATGCCCACCATTGATAACTTCTTGGGTCCACAGAAGTGGACCACATTACAGAAAACAGTAGGGATTGAATGCCCACCATCTCGAACTTGGACGCAGTTTAGCCAGTGACAGGTCAGAAAACAGTAGGGACAGTGATGTTCACAGTTGAAACCTTCCTAGGGCCATCATAATATTTATTTCAGATCTAACCTTTGAAATAGTTAACACAAACATAACTTAACATAGACATCGACAAAGGGAAAAAACAAATGTCAGCTTGATCGAAAACTTCTGTCGCCCCTAGGAAGATTTTAATGGCAGGCGTTCAATCCCCACTGTTTTCTACGGTGGGTCCACTTGAGCTTTGAAACTACCTCATTCTTTGGATCATATCCTAAAATGATCTCTCCAAAATGATAGACGGTGTGGATACAACATACATTATGGTGGGGCTCACCGAACTGGGTGACGTCACATCAGTAGCCGATCTGGCTACTCAACCTGTCAGTAGACTTGGGGGGTGTAGTTTTGGATCAAGCTCATAACATAGTTTTTTTTTTTTTCACTTGGGATCTGCTTCATGTTTGGGCTCGTCATAGTAAGCGGATGGAGTGGATATAACATATACATCATGGTGGCCCCACACCTTAAGGCCACAGGCAATCTCGGTCTTCTGGCCTGTCGCCGCAGCTAACAATGCAATAATTTCATAATTTAATGTTTATATTCTTTATCCAAAAATTGAGGAATTTTTACCAAAATAGCCCCATGTTTGACTGATGCAAGTGTTTGATTTTCCTTCTATTTTTTTTTGTCCTTAGAGAGTTTTTGAATTTTTGTAGAGAATTGTCTCTTCTACCAGCTGGAATTCGAGGATGGCTCGATAGAGATAAGAGGGCTTTGTGCACGTGTAGAGTGGATCCTATTAAATCATGATTGGGCCCACTCTATCGGAGATCCGATGCACTCGTTTTATTTGACTAGTCTTGGAACCCTAGAAAGTTCCGAGTTGAATGCGATTTAAGCCATCTTTGGCCCATAAATGGTGTCAACGCTAGGTGTTCATTCCCAATTGTTTCCTCTATTGTGGTCCAATTGTGATGATGTTTTCCTTCAAAATTGCGCCCATATCCTAAAAGTAAAATTGCCATTGATTAGATGGCATAATTTTCTCTCATGACCACCCAATGGGCCCACATGAGCTATCCGAAAGCTTATATGTGAGGCCAAGATGAAGGAAAGGGACATTTTCAATTTTTCAAAATTTTTTTTTTTTTTCAAAGAGGGGGACCTCCACTTGTTCGGAAGTTTCCGACGGTTGGAAGATAACTATATGCCACTACACTTTGGCGAACCTTCAACATAGTAGTATTTTTGTTTTGGGTCCCACATCAACTCTCCGGTCAGAGAATGTCTTTCTTTTTACATTTTCGATGAAGTTTTTCACTCTCCGACTCACTTTTCCACACTTTGACAACCACTTTCCCATCTATGGGGCCACCACTACTCACCGATCTATTGACATAAGGTTTGGGGACAATTCGTTGCAAATGCACAACGACCATAACTATTGTCATGTGACAACGACAATCCCCCGATAACAACGACGCGCCTTAATATGACAATGATGATCAAGTTATATTTAGTGTGTTTCATATTGTTATTCGAAATCTAAAATCCCCACATTCTCTTTTTAGATATAACAATATTTGAAAATCATGACTCTCCGGGCTATACTATGTTATTATGATGGAGAGTATGTATATGAAAAAGGGAGATTCCCATATAAGGGTAGCGAAAGTAAATGTGTCATTGTGAGCACTAAAATTACATATGAGGGGCTCATAGGTAAAATGCACAAGGTTTCAATGACAACGCCTGATCAATATGATGTTAGAATTATTGTTTTTGATGTCTTAAATCGAGTTAGAATCAGGGTGTGTCGATGCCATCAACAGACTGTTCAATGCCATCTTCGATGACATCAAGTAGTGTTCGATCCCATCGAGTTTTTCTGATTTTTCTTCAGTTGGTCGCTGGACTTACTACCCGTTTGTTTTATGCCATTGATGAGTGTTTAATGGCATCGAAGATTAGTTTGATGCCATCGAAAGTTGGCTCGATGCAATCGAAGAAAATCGGATTTCCATATCTAGTCTCTGGACTGTTTAGGTGTTGGTTCGATCCCATCGACATGGCTTTGATGCCATCAAAGGATAAGTTTTGATGACTTCGAAGCGTGTTTGATGACATCAATCGGATCGCACAGATTTACGCAGAGCTGCAATTTTATAGGATTTGTTTCCGATTTCGTTTGGGATTCTTCTATAGCTTATATATATGGGTGTAAATGGGATTGGGAGGGAGTACTAGGGTTTTTAACTCATCCAAAAGGTTTCAAGGGTGTAGCAAGGATTTGATTCGAGGTTGTTCGAATTGGGTAAGCTCTCTTTATTTGTAATTTCTGCTTTCATAGTGATATCTGTTACTTTGTGTCATGGCTTTTTCCTACAAGGGTTTTTCCACATTAAAATCGTTGTGTTCTTTTCGTGCTTGCTTGGTACAATTTTATTACTTCTTTAGATTCATCTTTGTGCACTTCCATGGCCACCTAACAAGTGGTATCAGAGCTAACGTTGGGGCGCGGGCTTGAATCTGTAAGGAGAAGTATCAATGGTTGGAAATCCTAAGTATGACATTGACAAGTACTCAGGTAAAAATAACTTTGAGTTATGGAAGATTAAGATGATTAGTCTATTAACTCAGCAAGGGCTAGATGAGGCTCTTGAGGAGCGACGTGCATTTATGGATGATGAAGAATGAAGGATTCTAGATAAGAAATCTAAATCCTCAATCCGATTATGTTTTTTTTTTTTTTGTTAGCTTGTTAGTACACCCACTGTCAGTTCACACTTAACTGTCAGTTCACACCGATTATGTCTAACAGATGAGGTTCTCTACAATGTCATGAGGAGAAAACTGCAGCGAAGTTGTGGGCGAAATTAGAGGATGTTTATGCTAAGAAGTCCCTTGAAAATTGCTTACACTTGAAGTTGCAGTTGTTCAACTTCACGATGATAGAGGGTGAAGATATGGAGGCCTACATTAGTAATTTTAACAAGTTGATTTGCAAGTTTCTAGATATGAAGAAACTGGTCAAAGATGAAGATCAGGCATGTATTTTGTTGAATTCACTTCAAGCATCGTATGAGTCTTTCAAGGACTCTTTGTGCATCGGTAATACGTCCCTGAATGTGGACACTGTTATCTCAACCCTTCAGGGAAAGACCATGAGAAAGAAAAATGGTAGCATAAAGGCCTCCACTAAGGTACTGCTTATGAGGGGCAGAAATATTGAGCGAGATAGAAGATCTTCTCGGTCAAGATCCAAATTCAAGGGCAAGGGCAAAGACAAGTTAAAGTGCTGGAACTGTGAGATGGCTGGGCACATGAAGAAGGATTGTGCAAATCCTAGGTTGAAGAAAGAAAACTTAGAGGTTTCTTCAGGGAGGCCAACACTGCCACGTTTGATGAAGAGACAAGCAGAGGTGATGTGTTGTCAGTGTCTATGATTGAATACTTGTATGATGATCGTAGAGACGAGTGGATCCTTAACACAGGGGGTTCATATCACATGACTCCTGATCGGAGTTCGTTCGCCAGTTACAGGGAGTGTAATGGTGGACAGGTGTTTATGGGCAATGTTAATGCCTATAACGTTGTGGTTGTTGGTACGGTTCGCATGAAAATGTTTAATGGGATGGAGCGTACCTTAACTAAAGTCAGGCACGTTCCTGAAATGAAGAAGAGTTTGATTTCTCTTGGTACACTTGAGGCAATAGGATGTAAATTCATAGGTTATAATGGTGTTCTTAAAGTTTCAAAAGGGGCACTCATGGTTATGAGAGCGCAGGGCACGGTAACCTTTATAGGTTGATCGAGAGCACTTCAATAGGTGGAGCTGCAACGACTGTAGCAGGTTCCATGTCTGCACGTGTGTGACATAATCATCTGGGCCACATGAGTGAGAGGGGCATGAAGGTTCTTTCCAATCGTTGTTTAATTCTAGTTATTAAGAATTCTGATTTAAATATATATGAGCATTGTATATATAGTAAGCCGAAAAGGCCAAGCTATATGTCCTAGAGAGAGGGTGAATAGGACTATGCTAAATTTAAATTAATAACAGCGGAATTTAAATAATAAGATAACCTTATAAACAAATGAATGAAAGATAACACTTTAAACAAACCATAATACTGAAATGTAAAGCAACCTCAAATGTATGAGTATTGAGAGATTAATATAAATGTTGTTCTACGGACAACCTTACACCAAAAACCAAGGTTTATGGTAGGACAACCTGATTTCTAGAAAGGTCTTTGTATCAAAAACTCAAACTAGATACTGAGGAATAAATAGCAAGGAAATGAAATCTAATCTATTACAACATTCCCCATAGTACTTGAAATGTAAAAGATTACAACATTCACATCAACACATACATCCCACAATATTGAATGATAAAAGATATAAAAAATAAATCACACATCCAAACACAAAGAATTATAGTGGTTCACCTATGTGTACACCAATTGTTAAACAATAGCCACACAGCTTGCTACTCCACTCCTAATATCCTCACACAGTGGATATTAGTGTTCACTATGAAATAAGTTTTTCTCAGGTTCACCTAAAACCCTCATAATTGTGTCTTTCTAATGGGCTTACACAATTAAAAAAACCCCACTCTAAGTTTTCTAAATCACCTCAGATAAACCAAACAATGAGATTTTTCTAGATCAATCTTAAAAGTAACCAAAAACAGAAGTTTTACACAAATGTAAAATACCTGGATTTCTCCTTTTGTTGCAACCCGGAAGAACCAAGTCGTAGTAGAAGTTCGAATATAGAAGTTCAATGTCCAATACTCAATTTGAAATGGTTCTAAGTTCTAATTGATTTTAAATTAAATCAAGTTGGGCTAGCTCTATTTGATTTTGATTCCAAGAACCGGAATATCACAATTCCTCTTTCAAATCAGATTGGAATGCAGAAACAAAATCAAATATAAAAAGTTAATAAAAAGAGAATATCAAATGAGCACAATTTAGCTTAAAATGAATACTAACTTATCTCTCAGAGTGATGCCTTGATTTTACTTGAATTGGATATCAAACTCTGAAAATCGTGCTCTATATATAGTTGCAGAAATCACGTCTATGACTAGTCCTATGGACATTACGACTGGTCGTAGAACGAACTGATTTTTAAAATTTTGTGCGTGATCGGATAAAACCGTTCCACGACTGGTCGTGAGGAGCCAAGAATAGTTGCTCGAGTTTGAGTCGTAGTTGTTGGACTGGTCGTGAACGAGTCGTGCACTGTTCACATGACCGGTCGAGCAGTCTTCAAGACTGGTCATAGCTCAACGAAATTTTTTTTGAAAATTTGCAACAACTTATAACTGGTCGTGGAATTTCTTGGACTGGTCGAGCCAGTGCTAGGACTAGTCGAAGAACAGACCAAAATACTTATAAAATAAGCAATTGACTTATGTATCAGAAATGACCTACCCTAAGGTCAATCTAAGGTCTTTCATACCTTAACCATGAAGTATGAACATTGAACCTTCTTTTCTTCAGATGATGGATGATCGTAGAAGCTCATGATGCTTGTACTTGAGATCTTTTGAAGCTTGACTCTGTAATACTTGAATTGTGCTTCACTTTGAGTCTTGATGTCACTTTAAAATCATTGAACTTTGAAGCTTAAAGGTGAATCAATGTACTTGATCTTGCATTTCATGAAGTAGATCTTTGTTCTTGACTTGAAGCATTATCCTTGTATGTGTGATGCATTGCCTTGAACAGATATATCAATGGTGCTACGTAAGACACAGATTGGGGTTTGGCACTACAAAATTTGACAATCAAAGGAGCAAGAACCCATAACACTTACATAAGCAATCTAGATTATCTTTTAAAATTGATAAATATATATGTAAGGGAGTGCTTGATTATGTTCACTCTGACATATGGGGTCTGTTGTGCATGGTTTCCAATAGAGGGTCATCGTCATGGTTTGTTACATTCATTGATGACTACTCCTAAAAAGTTTGGGTTTATTTCATGAAACATAAATCCGAAGTTTTCATCAAATTCAAACAATGGATGGATATGGTGGAAAAACAGATAGGGCAAAAAATAAAAGTTTTAAGGACTGATAATGGTGATGAATTTACTTCCAATGAATTTAATGAATATTGTAAAGATGAAGGGATCATTGGCACAACATGGTGCGCCACGCAGCCGAGTAAAACAATGTGACTGAGCGGATGAATCAAACTCTCTTGGAGAGGGCCTGATGCATGATTAGTAATGCCAGGTTGGGCAAGTACCTATGAACTTAGGCTATTAACATGGCTTGCTACTTAGTGAATTAGTCCCTTTATACGGTAACTGACTGCAAGATTCCAGAGGAAGTATGGAGTACTCATAAGGTTGACTACCCAGATTTGTGCATATTTGGTTGTGAGGCTTACTCTCATATACCGTTAGTTGAGAGAGATAAGCTAGACCATAGATCCAAGAAGTACATTTTTATTGGCTATGGTGTTTGTGTGAAAGGTTACAGGTTATATGACAATGTCACATGAAAAGTCATTACTAGCCGTGACGTCAGATTCGAAAAAAGCTCTCTATTCTGCAAGACCAAGAGGAGCAAAAAGAACCAGAGAGGTTGGTCGTAGACATCTAAATTGATACAAGTGATACTAAGGCAGAGACAAATTCTCATACAAAGGAACATGAGTAGGTGAAGCAACCATCTGTAGTTGAAACATCGAGTGTATTTGAATTTAGCTTTCCAATAGCTAAAATTGCCCTTTTTCTTGTCAAAAGTTTTTTGAAAATAAATTTCCCTTTTATTTTAAATTTTTTTATAAATTTTCTTTGCCAATAAAGCCATATCATCCTCAGTATCCAAATTTTCATTCATTACCTTTATTTTGGACTTAAAGGATTTGAGGGCCATAGACTTTTCTTCGGAGCTTTGAAATTCAGGTCATATGTTTGAAGAGATCCAACCAATTCCTCAACCTTCATTTTGTTGGTATCCCTCAATTCTTGTATAACAATGACCTTGAAATTGAACTGTTTAGGTAGTGATCTTAGTATTTTGGATAAACCTTGCTTTTATGGATACTTTCTTTAGGACTCTAAATAGAATTAACTATGTCATTTAGTTTTGTATAAAAGTTCATAAATGTCTCATTTTCTTCCATACAAATTTCCGTAAATTTAGTTGTGAGGATTTGAATCTTAGATTTCTTCACAATATTAGTTCCCCCATGGGTCATTTCAAGTATGTCCCATGCTTGTTTTATCATTTCACATGAAATGATTTTTTTGAATTCATTCGGGGAGTGAGCACAAGTTATGGGATTCAAGGCTTTTGTGTTAACACTACTTTCACTTTTCTGATTATTTGTCCATAAGTTGTAGGCTACTTCTTTTATATATGTGGTTTTATCCTCGTCTATTACTTCCATCATAGGACGGGACCATTGAGTCATAGTGGCTTGTCATATACTTTCATCTATGGATTTAAGGAAGATACTCAATCGAAGCCATAAAAGGGAGGTAACTTAGATATGGATAATCTCTTGAAATTTGACATCTCATAGCTCTGGATCTAGCTCTAGGAAGTGAATCTAATTAAGAGAAACCCGCTCTAATACCACTTATAGGTGGAGTGATCGATGTCCTACAAGGGGGTGAAAGTGCCCTGGTTTGTCAAATTACGTGAGTGTTGAGTCAGTCTTATAAGTGAGCCCCAAGCTGAAGTTTACAAGATCAAGATCTTAACCAAGAAGAAGTTCGAGCTCTCCACACAGGTAACAAAGCCTCACTTCCCTAACCAAACCCTTGAGGTATATGACCCCATTTAACTTAGTCTTACCCACAACAATTCTTAAATCATCCATGGTAAGCTTAGTTTTGATCACTTAGAGTACTAGAGGGAAAATCATGAACTAAACAGGAAAAATCACGATTGCATTAATATGCAATCGATGACATTTTTGATATTATTGAACATGGTTCGATTGCATCGAAAAATAGGCCTATACTGTCCAACAACAATATGATCATCTGCTGGGTATTGTTAATTATATTGAATAGAGTTTGATGACATTAAAATTCAAATTTCGATAGCATCGAACCCACTTCGATTGAATCAACTAAGGGCATTTCCTCTATAAAGAAAATACTCTAAGCGCTCCTTGGTGGAATCTAATCATTTTCGATTACATCGAGAGTAAGTTATCGATGGCATTGAAGACTGTTCGATTACATCGAAATTCAGACCAGTTCGTCCAGCAAGCTATCAAGGAATATCCATCATTTTTTATCACGGCGAAGACCCTTCGATGTCATTGAATTCAAAATTCGATAGCGTCGAAGTATAATCGATTGTATGAAAAATTGGGGCAAAATCTTCCAGCAACTAAAGGTAATTTTTCTAAAGAAAATCCAATGGGATCGAACCCCCTTTCGATGACATTGAAGTGCACATCAATGGAATCGAAGGATGCTCGATAAGAATTTGTTTTACACACAAATGAATATCTTAGTGTAGGTAGTCAATACAATCGAATAAGGCTCGATAACATCAAAGTTCAAATTTCAATGGAATCGAAGACTATTCGATAGCGTCGATAATGTCAAATTTCTGTCTGTTTTTTAACCGTTGGGATTCTTCTTTATATATACATGTGGGTTGCTTCTTAGTAACATGAGTAAGAATTGAAGGAATCTTGAGAGAGTTATTGTAATTAATTATACCCTCATCCTTAAGCCTTTTTTCCTATAAGAGTTCATCATTCAATCCATAGCACAGGTGTTTATTGTCATCTTCTTTACTTGGATTGAATTATGAACTCTGGCATTCATTGAGTTTTTAGTAACACTTTGTAAAGGTAAATCATTGTGCTGGAACTCTTGAATGCTTAGCTTATAAAAATCTTCTCTAGGTATTTAATTCATATAATTTAATAGAGAAGATATGACCAAACCCTAAACCTCACAACCTCAGAGCATTGCTTGGAGCATCATAAGCAGTTGCGGTTCAAGGGAGCTGAAGACTCTTCATTAACGAAGAAGATCATCTTCAGATTGTGTGTGAAAGGGGCTCACTCACTTATTTGTAAGTATACGGAGTCCATTGTGTCTGAAACCCTTTCCTTGTGTAGGATTGAGATTCAGAGTTTGAGTGACAAACTCGCCAAGACCTTTAGTAGGCCTCCGATAGGAGAATACATTGTCCATGTGTAGGATGTGTTGCCTTGTGTAGGCATAGGTTGCCTTGTATAGGCTCCTACTTGTGTCCTTGTGTAGGACTTGTCGCCATGTGTAAGCATAGGTTGCCTTGTGTAGGCTCCTAGTTGTATCCTTTTGTAGGACTTGTCGCCTTGTGTAAGCATCTAAGGTTGGCTCCTTAGTTAACCTTGTGTAGGTTGTGAAGGTTCATAGTTAACTTGATTTAAAACCATTGGATAGTGAAATCTGGTACACTCTAGGAGAGTGCGTTAGCCGGGAGTGGAGTATTAAGTAGCCAAACCACAATATATGATTGTGTTTAGAATGGTTATTTATGCATTGATCTGATTATGCTTATGTTCCTTGAATGTTTATTTATGATGTATGATTAAATGAATGTCTGTGCATTGATAGGAATCACATTCCACACACTCTCACATTCACTATCTTCATAGGCTAGTTGCTTTACATATAAATCTTGTGTAGCTTATGTGTTTGGACCCTCTATTGGCTAGGAAGCCATAGAGTTTCTTTGCCTTATATTGGTTAAAGTTAGACATTGTATGCTATTATAATTAAATATTTTTAAAAAGTCCTATTCAACCAATATTGCTCCCAAGGAGTGGCCCACATAGGGCCAAACGTATAATGGGCCCACGGTCTCACACAAGGACTTAATGTACATCACACTGGGCCTTATCGAATGGGCTGCAACACATCATATCGGGCCATGTCCTACGGTCCTAGAATACGTCACAATGGGTTGCACCACCTGGGCCGCACCAATGGGCCTTATATACATCACAATGGGCCTCGGCACATGGGCCATAAATACATCACATCGGCCTCATCATATGGACCGGGAATATATCACAATAGGCCGTATTACATCAAGTGGGCCGCATCCACAGGCCGCACCAATGGGCCTTACCAAACGGGCCACAAATACATATCAATGGGCCTTGCCAAATGGGTCATAAATACACAATAGGTGGTCCCTGCACATGGGCCTCAAATACATTACATGGACCACAACCCATGGGCTGTAAATACTCAACAGGTGGGGCCCCATCAGGTGGGCCTCAAATATATATCAATGGGCCTCAACGAATGGCCACAAATACATCAAGATGGGCCTAATCACATGGGCCTCATTATATATATCAAGGTGGGCCTCATACATCCCCAAAAGAATCATATGGAAGGATCATTTGGACCATACCCCAAGTGACAATGGAGATAATAATTTTCACTGTTTAAACAATTCATAGGGCCCACTATAAAGTTTATTTTCCAACCAATCTAATCATGAGGTCATAAAGACCTGGATTAAGAGGGAGGACAATTCCCCATTGATCCAGAACTTCCATGACCCAAATGGATTTCAATGATAGAAGTTCAATCCTACACTATTTCTGTGGTGTGGTCCACCTGATCAATGGATGATCACATCACGGTGTGGGCTGCCATAATGTATTTGAGATCCAACCAATGCATAAGTTAATATAGTGATAGATGAAATGGAAACAAATATTAGCTTAATAGGAAACTACTGTGGCCCTTAGAAATTTTGAACGATGGATGTCGCTATCCACATTGATGGTGGGTCCACCTGATCCTAGATCTATCTTATTTTTAGTCTCAAAAATGAGCTTTCAAAATAGTTGGATGGTTTGGATGCAACAAATGCATCATGGTGGGCCTGCATAAGGTAGCCCATGCCCCTAAGAATGGATGAACAGTAGGTATATAACACATTATGGTGGGCCTCTCAAGTCGGCCCTATGGTGGACGCTCAATCACCACTATATATAGTATGGTCCACTTGGATTTGGGCCTGTCTCTCGATGGCGCCCACGGCCCTGCATTAACTGGAAATGGATGGCTGGGCAACATGAATACATAACACATACACCATCTTGGACCTCACAATATAGTTCATGGTGGGACACCCCAAGTGAATAATCTAATCTGTTCACCGCCTTGGCCACCTCGAATGAGGTCAAATAGACTCTGACAGGGACTAGTTTGGGTGACAAGGGACTCCAAAGAGTATTTCAACAGATGGACATTAATACCCTTAGTACGGCCCACTCGAAACTCATATTTGCCTCAAAATTTGGCACATGGCCTAAAATTATAAGGAGGAGATGGTGGATGGTGTGGATTAAACAAATTTAGCATGGTGGGGTCCATGTGTGGTGGTAATCAAGTAAGGCAGCCACCCTCACCGTCACTGGAAAGTAACGTCCAGGGCTTAACTTTCTTCTTCTTCTTCTTCTTCTTCTTCTTCTCTTTCTTCCTTTATTTTTATTTTATTCTAGTATGTGGGGCCCACTAGTGGATAATCCATTCCATCTATTATATCGACCAGCTCTCTATGGACCAAAGGAGTCTAATGATGGATAGGTCCACCACTTATACACACAACAATAGGTATTAGAAAGTTCCAATAGTGGGACTTTGTTTCCCTTGGTGCGGTCCACTAAGAACTAAGATTTGTCTCATTTATCGACTTATAGCCTAAAACTACATGGGGAAGGTGGTGGACGGCATGGATTAAACAAATACATCAAGGTGGATCCATGGCTGGGATGCCCCCACCCCACATCCGCATGGTTGACATGAGGGGTGCTGCCACTACCACCATCGGTTGTGGTGTGGTCCACCTAATGGTGGGATTGAGTAGATTTTCGTACTCCACGGCTAAAATGTGCTAGAAAATGGACGTATGGTGTGGATCTAAGAAATACATCAATTTGGGTCCCATGAGTGAAAACTCACTCGAAACCTCCCATGCAAAAAGCAAGAAATGATGTGGTAACCCAACCCCCCTTGGCATTTGTGGTATGGCCCACCTGGGATTCGGATTAGCTTCATTTTTTGGCTCAATGCCTAAAATGAGAAGGGGAATGGGATGAATGGCGTAGATTAGATCCATACATCAAGGTGGGGCTTGCATGAGCGACCCTCTCCAAAGCTTGTTGAATCAAGCTAATATTTTTATTTTCAGTTCACGTCCAGCGTCCCTAGACACTGGTCTGTTTGGGCGCACACGTATTTAAGGTGGGCCTTGCTCAGTGGGGCCACCAAATGGCTGGATGGGGTGGATGAGACATACATTAAGGTGGGACCCATCTCACAGAACTTGCTTACATACCACCGTCCGTTTTACCATCCAGTAAAACGGACAGACAACTGAGATGTAAAATACATACCTCAAGGTGGGTCCCATCCCACATGTGCCAAATGAAAGGATGGTTTGAATACTTCAGGATGGGACCATTGAACTGGCTACGTCAGCACAGCAGCTGGGTGTTGCTGGACAGTGTAGATGCAGAACACATGCATCAACGTGTGCCACGTCCAGGGATGGACGACTGAGATGAAAAACATACATTAGGTGGGTCCACTCGTGTGGGACCCACCAGCCAGCATCAAGATGATATTTGTGGGTTCCCTTCTAACAAGGCCTACCCAAAACTGGCAGTAATGAGCTGTTGGACTGTTAGCAGTGTGGGCTTTGCTTGATGAACGGCTTGGACAAAATACATATATCATAGTGGGGCCCACACAGGTGGTCCATACAGTTAGGAATCAAGCCAATTTTGTGTTTTCCCTTACGTCTGGGCCTGTCCAAAATGGCCAGCAGTGTGGGCCCTAGTTGGACAGGGGGGAACGTCCCACTGGATGGACAGTTTGGATGTATCATACATCAAGGTGGATACCATCATGTGCGATCCTACAACTCAACTATTAAGATGGGCCACACATCATAACAACAAAAGAATGGAGAGATCTACCCTATAGATGCACCCACCTTAAGATCTTGAACTCCTCCTTCCTCCAATGAGTCTTAGAGCTCCAAGGAGGTTGATTTAACGGTCGAGATGAGGTTTGGTGGGCTGGATTAGTAGGAAGAATGGGTGGGAGATGGCTAGATTTTGGGTGGCTTGGACGTCCCAAGCTTGTAACAATGGAGGAAAAGTGAAGAAGAAAGAGGGAGGGAGAGAGAGATAGGAGAGAGAGAGAGAGGTGATGGTTTCTAGGCAATTAATAAGTTTGACTTATGGGGAAAAGGGAAGGGGTGGTTGCTTGTAAGGAGTTATGGCTAGGGGTAGGGTAGGGTGACATCATAGTAATTATGGTTTTCTAGGGAAATACAACAACAAGGATAGGTGGGTCCCGTGATCAAACGATCAATGGCCGGGATGATGCACAGGCCGGTTTTCATAATCTGAGCGTCGCATTTACGCACGAGACATGGCGTCAGAACCACGGCGATGACACGGTCTAAATGACACAGGTCTCGGGTTGAGTCCGCTCGGGTTTACAGGATGTGACTCAAGAGTGTGCGCAAATATTATCTACACGTCGCTAGTCATCGAAATTCGACAGGGAGGACCGCGGGATCCTACAGAATGGAATGGTCACTAGGATATGGGCCTGACAGGGGATGTCCCAAAGTGGGGGCCACTTAGACCTCCAGATGGGCCAGCCGTCCCACCCTTGGGATGCCTAAGGGTGTGAGTTGGCCGTCCACCTTGAGGCCCATTTGATGTATGTGTTTTATAGGTCATCCTCCCTAGGGGTGGCCCATTGATATGTGGACCACTCCCTGGAGGGACACCCACCTCATGGAGCCCACTTTGATGTATGTGTTCTAGGCCGTCCAGGTCCTGGGACGCCCTGGCCCACCTAGACGTCTAGCTTGTTAGTGGTGCTACTGGACTTGTAGTCCTGCAACAAGCTCACCTTATTTTGAGTGATGTATCCATGCTCTCCATTTGTTGGGGCCCACTATGATTATTAAGAACCACCACTAGATCTATTTTCTTCTATAAATCCCACCTGCTAGACCTTAGCAAGCCCAGGAAGCTGGGTGAGTTGAAAGTCCAGTAATATACTAGAAGCTGCATGATTCATGTTGGGATGTTTTGAGGGATGTGTGGCCCACCAAATGGAGTGTTGAGTACACACATATCCAGTCTATTTTGGAGGCATATTTCTGGGCTTAATTGATGCATTATGAGGCCCATTCCATGTGGTACAATGTGGACCATGTATGAACCAGATTTTTATGGTCTAATTGGCCTAGATGGGTTGGAAACCCTCCATTTGAGCCAGTATTGTGCAAGGGCTGAACTTATTGTGTTATGGGCCGAGCTATCTATAAGCCCAACTTGAGCAAATAAATCTTGAATGCCCATAGTTAAACCCCTAGTATGGGCTGACTTGCAAGGCCCACTTTGTAACTTGTTGGTTAGGCCTTGCCAAGTCATGGGCTGATGTTGAGAGGCCCACATAAATAATTTGGGCCTTGGCCTTGTATCCTTAGGCTTATGGGCTTCCCACTTGATCCATTTAATGCATGGATCCAGTGGCATATGAGGGTTGGGCCATAAATGCTCCATTTGACCCACAATGATGGTACTTGGACTATGTTTTGTGTCCATGATAATCATGAGGACTTTAGGCCATTCTCCTAAGGCCCATTATGTGTTGTTGTGAATGTATGGCTGCTCATTGTACTTTTATAGTAGTTTTTTGGCCTTGGGCCTTGGTTTGTTAGCTATCTCGATTGGACCACCTTCTTGGAGACAATGGTGGTTAAATGTCCCCAATGTGGACCCCTCTAAGCCCATTGGTGGTTGAATACCCACCTTAGGTCTATTTATTAGGTCCATTCTCATCCTTGGTGGTTGGAGGTCCACCTTAGACCTTGTTTGGGCCCGTTCCTAACCCTTAGGCCCGTAGTATGGCTTACTTAGACCTTGTGGGCTATCCCAAACCATTAGATCCCCACTAGTAGTATGTATCTTTCATTTTGAGGATTTTTCTAAGTACCTAGACTTAACCGTGGTAAGAGGAGAGTACATCATCATGTCATACTTAGTTATCTTCACGACTCATCCATGTACATCATATGTATGCTTGGAGCATGGATTGACTGATCATGACTCATGCCGTTGGGCAGATTGTTTCTATGGGACTCTCGAAGATATGGAATGCCCTACATGAGTGTTGGATGCACAGGACTGATGCATGGTTGACTGGCGTGATTTATGCATCTTGCATTTGTATGACATAGATATTCGCCCTAGCTTCATCAGGGTTGTAGCCTCCATAGGAATAACATGGATGGCCAGATTTGGACACCGAAAATGTTATCTTGAGCACTGTGGGCACTTAGGATGTCCTTAGTTAAAAGTTCCAAAACCTTCATGGTACTAGGAGATGCTCCAACGTCTAAACTGAGTGGAAATGTGAGTGCTGGTGACTAAACCTTGAGGTCGTGTCTCCCACTGTAACGTGGTCGGTTGGAAGGGAGTGTGGCCTTATCCGCCCAAGTGAGAGGGCATTTAAGTTAGCTTGAGTTTGACCAGCTCATAAATGGGTCCACTATCATTGACCTTTGTTGGTGATTGGTTGTCCACAGGCGGGTAGTGAGGTCTCTTACGCTCGTTGGTCTATGCGGCTAGGGAGGCGACAGTCAGCATGTAGTGTATTTGAGCCTGGTGGCTTCCTTGAGAGGAATTATATTGATATGTGGACTTGATATGAGGACTGGCGTGATTGCATTGTACCTTGCATATAACATTTGGCTATATAGGCCTCTTATTGCATCACCTTGGTATGACGCCCAGTAGTCATATGTTGCATCGCATAGCCTTGTGACGGCTGATAGCATTCATGCTTGGTATAGTATAGCCTTGGTAAGGCTAATAGTATTGATGATATTCATGGTCTTGCCAGCTTTTTCACATTCTCTGACATTGGACCCTTGACACCTGTCCTGTACACACTTACACCACCCTCTAGGCTTTTTATAAGCTTATGCATGATTGATGCATGCATGTGACACTAGGCTTAGCAGGTGCTGGAGCAGGAGGTTGTCGTGGAGCCATCTCTCTTTTGGAGTTGTTATTATCCATCATTGTACCTTTTTTATTCCAGCTTGTATTGTAAAGTTTTAATTCTTAGTGGATTTTATAATATTGTTCTTGCAGTTATTTCCTATGGTTATGATCTTGGGTATGTTGATTATGAACAAACTTATATTATGGAAATCCTCCTTGTAGGATCCCAGGATTGGAACCTGGTGTATGGGTGCTAGGAGCCGAGAATGGGCTACTACGGAGGCTGTCGGAGCCGGATTCGGCGATCAAAAATTTTTTTAGTCCGGTTTCTGAGTTTGGGGCATGATAGACCAAGTCACGTGTGTGGAGAGGCACTCAACCATAAACAATCTGGAATAGGGACTTCCCTGTCGAGTGGGTCACTATGTTGTTGAATGCAAACTCCGCTTGAGATAAGGCTAAATTCCACTGCTTCAGTTTTTCACCTAAAATGCATTGAAGAAGGTTTCCCAACGTTCTATTCACAACTTCAATCTTCCCATCAGTCGGTGGGTGGTAGGCACTGTTCAACTAAAGTTGTGTAACGAACCTATTCCACAAAGTTCAGTAGAAGTGGCTAGTGAACTTCGTATCATGGTTTGAAGTAATGGTCTTAGGATCCAAGAACCCAATGAGATAAAAAGAGTTTTGAATCCAGTGAGATAAAAAAAGAGTTTTGAATAATAAAGATAAAAGACTAAGGATCTAAGAATCCACCTATAGCAATCTCAATATTCAATGTACTTGATTCAAAGATAACTCGATTGAAATTGAGGTCCTATCCTATCCAATCGGATGATGGAGCGGCTAAAACAAAATCTGAACTTTCATTGGATTAGTTCCCATATATCCATCTAATTGCAATGATGACAAGGAATTCAATCATCTACCATGCCCAGGAGATGATGGTGAACAACGACTTATACACATCATATAATTTAAAATAAGTAAGAATATATTCAAAGTTCTCACATCATTTATTGTAATTAGAGTCACAATAAACCATAGAAAACTAAAAATATTCCTTAAATCAAACTAGAAATCAATGAAGTTTAACATAAATATGAATTAAAGTAAGATAAACATCAAAATAAACTATAGGTTTCATCCCTTAGCCTTAGCTAAGAGATTAGCCTGAGAAGACTAACATCCTAGAAGAAAGACAAACAGATCAACTAGAACCCATGAAGAAATCGAAGTAGAAGAATGTTTTCAGTGCTCCAGCTAGGCCTTCTCTCCCTTTCGAAACCCTAGAAGATGATTTGAAGTAGCTTAGGGAATCCTTTAAATAGTTTTGCAATTCAAACTTTTATACTACCTCGGAGAAGTTCACAAACCGCCTCAAATCTACGCACTCTGCGTAACTCCTTCAGTGTCATCGAACAACCTTCGATGCCATCGAACATGGAATCTTAGTTTGAATCGAATTTGGAAGTCGTGCCCTTTCTCACTCCGTAAGAGATCGTTCTCATCGACCGACCTTCGATGCCATCGAATAGATCTTCAATGTCATCGAAGGTGTCTTCGATTAATCGAACACGTGTCCAGAATGTTCCAATGAGTTGCTCTAAAATCTTAAGAATTCTCGCTGCCATCGAACGGGTTTTGATGTCATCGAGGGGGTCTTCGATCACTCGAACAGGTCTTCGATGTCATCGAGAAAAGTGCCCAATTTATCCAGCAACCGAACTTGATTTTTATGTAATTCTCGATGTACTCGAACCGTCTTCGATGTCATCGAAAACTTACTTCGATGTCATCGACAGTGAAGTTCAGTTTTTTTGAGTTTTTCCACTTTGTACTTTCAACTTCCTTCCTTCTCCACTTACTTTTCTCAAATCTTGGGCCCTTAAAGTCTTTAATCTTAGTCTCTTAAGATCCATCCCTTGCCTTGGTGATTCTTGAGCATTAAATTCTTGCTTTTAACATCATTTTCATTCCAAGCTCTCAGATTCACCTCGTAAGAAAAAATGCATAAAATATACCAATTAAGCATTATCATCTTTATAAAACCAAGATATAAACATGGGAAAATATGCAATATTTGGCACTCAACATACCCCCAACCAGCATTTTGCTAGTCCTGAGAAAAACATGTGAAAGATTTTGGTAAATAATTGAATAATTTCAATGAGCTCAAGCAGTTCTAAAAACAATCCAAATTATAGAAATCTAAAATACATTAATGTTGAGAACTACTTTCTCTTAAACTCTAGCATTTGGTAAATTTCTTAATCAAGTTCAAAGCATTAATTCTACAATTAGAACAATCCTAAACATTGAGTTCCATGAGTGCATAGTGAGTTTAGACTTATCACAACCAAAGGTTCAATTCTCTATTTTCATTATAACATTGATAATCAAAAGAACATTCAAGATAACCAAAACTTACCTTACAATTCAACACTCTATTCTTTTGGCTTTTGATTTTTCCATCGATGGCTTCCACACTATTTCACTTTTTTTTTCAACGGTCCTTAATGAACTTTAATAGGTCGCCCTTTTTTATGATAACTATTTTTTGGCTGGGTATTACTTCTTTCTTTCTTTTTTTCTTTCTTTTTCTTCAATTGTTTTCATTGAACATGATGGACAAATTTCCTAGGTTGGTTCCTATCATGCATAATAATCATCAAGTTAACAATTCAATATCAAACTAAAACTTTAATGTGTAAGTTAGATGTGACATGTGAAATCATGACTCAATCAATGTTTAAAACTTCTAATTAAGATATAATAACTCAACTTAATTTTTAAATCTATCAAATAACTAAAATCAAAGAGTTATAAATCATCAACATTAAGTATCTTATAATTTAAATCTATGGATTAATTTCAAAATTACTTAAATTCACAGAAATTTCAAGAAATTGGAAGAATTTTAGCTTAAAATTTAACAATTTTGCTCAAATTCGAAGAATTTCCGATAAGAAACCTACCCCCCAACCTAAAACCTACATTGTCCTCAATGTATAAACATATGTAATAGAAGAAAAATTCAGAGCAATGAAAATATAGGGAAGTAGATGAGGAGTACCTGTGAAGTGAATATGATCTTCTAATAAAATGTTGTTCTAGTGTCTAAACTAAACTGTGAAAAGAAAATTAATCCTAAGAATGTAAATAAATTTTAATCATAAACTAGGAAAGCAAGGAAAAACTACTCAATCATGTAGCAAAGTTCCTCCTCCGGCTAATATCTTAATAAATTTCTCAATAGGTTTCTTAACAAGATCATTCAAAAGCCCTTTTTGCAGTAGGCTTGGATGCCCTGGAGTATGAATGTCCAGAGAAATTTATGAACCTCAGTATAAAGTTTTCTTTTAATCTCCTGAGGTATCCAAAGTGGGTAATATTTACATGTGGAATAAAAGTTTTTAATGTTAGTACACCATGGTGAATTAGAGACTACAATTAAGTGAAATTAAGAAAATTTCTCATTAAGTAGTGTAGTCTCAGCACATTCCGAAGTTTTAGACTTCGGTTCAATTTTTAGCTCCTCCTCCTTTAATGGTAAACATTTAGGATCTGTGGAAAGATGTTCTTCAGAATAATGATTCCCTTGGTCAGTAACAACTACCGAGGTATTGTCTTGAAAGGCATCCACTATTTATTTTATCATATTATCATTAGGATCCTCAAAGTGTGTCAAGCAAACTCCTAAAGAGTCGGGAGATTCAGTTGACAGGGGCTCGTTTTTCACATTGAGGTTTGTGATGATATGCTCAAGGACACCTTCATCTTCTTTAAGAATAGAGGGAAGCATACTCTCTTACTCTTCATCTCAGTGAGAGTAAATCATCACCGGATACATCTCGCCTTGCCTTGCACAGACAGATTGAGGATTAGTAGGTGAAGATTTAATGTGAAGACTTGGTTCCTTGATACTAATTAGTAGAGGCTTTGTATCGTCAAGGGGTAACTACTCAAATGGTGGCCTCCACTAGGTAGTTTCAAATACCGGAGTCATATCAAGTAAGTTGTTTATCTCCCTAATCATATTATAATCTAAATTAGGGGAGTGGGTCGAGCACGCCTCAAAAGAGCCGTGAGGTTCACTTGAAAGGGGCTCATCCTCCACATTGGAATCAAGCATGTCATGTAGGTGGAGTAGGTCAACATTACTATGTTTGAAAAATATCTGTGTCTCTTGATCATTAACTTGGACTGTCATTGAGATCGACTCTTTAGAAAACTGAACCGTATACTCATGAACATAATCCAATTCCTCACTCTCAAATTTAGTATACTCCACAAGCGAGTTGGAATCAATCTCCTCGCGTTGTATTTGTAGATCGGGTTGAGGCTGGGATAAACTAGCCTCTTGCTCATCAATAAAGTGTGATTGAATTCTTCGAATGAACAATTCCAATGATGTTCTAATTTCTGTGAATGATTGCATTATGTGTTGGTTAATTTTCTCTTGAGCATCCATGAATTTCTAAAGTGAATCCTCTTGGATTGTTTCTGGTTAGATCTCAAAGGTAGGGTATCCAAGATAATAGTCACTAAAATCCATGGTTGGTACACATCTCTAATTTAAAATTTGATGTTTCCACTGATTATAGCTATACGGGTCATATGAGGGAGAGTTTGATGGTTGTTGGTATGCATTATCGCTCATAATATAATCACGCATTGATTTCTTCTTACCGGATGAATAATAATTGTTCTCACTCTAATATCACATAATGATTTCTTAATCGGTGGAGTGTAATTATTCTCTCACATATGATCGCGTAGGGACTTCTTAACTTGTGAAATATTATATCCCCTTGGTTTTAGTAAAATTTTGAGACATAGGTTGTTTCCTAACATAATCATTTAATAGCCCTTCACGATATCTCTCATCTTCTAAAAGTATATTAGCATATTCACATGTCTACTCTTGCATGAACTTAATGAAACCCTAATTCTAAATCTATTTCAAAAATAAATTCTTATAAAAAAAATCCTACAACAATACGGAAAGTAAGTAGAGGGAAGAAGTTACCAAAAGAGAAGAACTAGAATTGAATATCCTACAAAATCAAAACAATGAAACTATGTTAGTAATGTTAGAAGAAGAAAGAGAAGGAAAAAATTAAGATAAATCCTAAAACAAAATTTTAAAATTGAAAAGTTTTAAAAAAAAACCATAGATTAGAAAAATTCAGAAAAAAAAGAAAGAAGAATCTAACATAAAATAAAAATCAAACCTAGAAAAAAAACTAAACTTAATCATGTTCAATGCCACTCTCCTGAAACAACGCTAAAAACTTGTTCATAACCCCAAGTGCAGGGTCGTGATGTAGTAATAACTCAATGAAAACGAGGTTGAATCCATAGGAAATGGGGAACACAGTCTAGAACTAATCTAAATATAACTTGGTTATCAGAGTTTTTAATCTAGTGAGATAAAAAGAGTTTTGAATAATAAAGATAAAAGACTAAGGATCCAAGAATCCACCTATAACAATCTCAATATTCAATGTACTTGATTCAACGATAACTCGATTGAAATCGAAGTCCTATCCTATCCAATCGGATGATGGAGCGGTTAAAACAAAATCTGAACTTTCATTGAATTAGTTACCAAATATCCGTCTAATTGCAATGATAACAAGGAATTCAATCATCCCCTATGCCCAAGAGACGATGGTGAACAACTACTTATACACATCCCATAATTTAAAATAAGTAAGAAGATATTTAAAGTTCTCACAACATCTATTATAATTGGAGTCACAATAAACCATAGAAACCTGAAAATATTCCTTAAATCAAACTAGAAATTAATGAAATTCAACATAAACTTGAATTAAAATAAGATAAACATCAAAATAAATTATAGGTTTCATCCCTTAGCCTTAGCTAAGAAATTAGCCTAGGAAGATTAACATCCTAGAAGAAAGACAAAAAGATCAACTAGAACCCGCGATGAAATCAAAGTAGAAGAATGTTGTCAGCGCTCCACCTAGGCCTTCTTTCCCTTTCCAAACCCTAGAAGATGATTTGAAATAGCTTAGGGAATCCTTTAAATAGTTTTACAATTCAAACTTTCGTACTGCCTCAGATAAGTTCGCAAACTACCTCAAATTTATGCACTCTGCATAATGCCTTCGATGTCATCGAACAACCTTCAATGCTATCGAACATGGAATCTTAGTTTGAATCGAATTCGAAAGTCATGCCCTTTCGCGCTGCGGAAGAGATCGTTGTCATCTACCGACCTTTGATGCCATCAAACAGATCTTCAATGTCATCGAAGGTTTCTTCGATTAATCGAAAACGTGTCCATAATGTTCCAATGAGTTACTCCAAAATCTTAAGAATTCTCAATGCCATCGAATAGGTTTCGATGTCATCAAGGGTGTCTTCGATCACTCGAACAAGTCTTTGATGTCATCAAGAAAAGCGTCGAATTAGTCCAGTAACTGAACTTGACTTTCATGTAATTCTCAATGCATCAATGTCATTGAAAACTTAGTTCGATGTCATCGAAGGGTGTTCGATGTCATCGATAGTGAAGTTCAGTTTTTTTGAGTTTCTACACTTTGTAGTTTCAACTTCCTTCTCCACATGGTTTTCTTGAATCTTAGGCCCTTGAAGTCTTCAATCTTGGTCTCCTAAGATCTATCCCTTGCCTTGGTGATTCTTGAGCATTAAATCTATGCTTTTAACATCCTTTTCATTCTAAGCTCTTAGATTCACCTCTCAAGACAAACATACATATAATATAACAATTAAGCACTATCATGTTTATAAAACTAAGATATAAACATGGAGAAATATGCAATATTTGGTACTCAACAACCACCATGAACAATGAATCTATACTGCGTTGTGTTCGTGGGAGGCCAAGCATGAAGTCCATAGATAAATCCTCTCAAGGGTTGTTAGGCATAGGTAACGGGGTATAGAGGTCCGTATTCTGAGACCGCTCCTTGGATGTCTAACAAACATGGCAGTGCTGCACTGCTTTACCCACATCACATACCAATTATGACCAATAATATCGCTCCTCTGCAAGAGCCTGCAACTTGTCTCACCTAAGGTGTCCATCAAGGCCACATCCATGTAACTCTTGAATAATTTGCTCCTTCAGAGAACTTTGGGGAATGCACAGTTGATTTCCTTGAAAGAGGAAACCTTCTTGCATATGTAGGTTATTAGGATGACCCTCTTGGCACCTTATCCATGCATCTTTGAAGTTCTAATCCTCAACATACAACTTTTTGAGATAGCCGAAGCTGACTACCTCATTGTTTATTGTAACAGGTAGTGACACATTGTAGCTAAGTGCATCAACAACTTTGTTCTGTTGCCCTGACTTGTGCTTCAAAATAAATGTGAATTCTCATAAAAACGTAACCCATCTAGCATGCACACGATTCATGTTGGCCTGACTATTAATGAATTTGAGAGCTTGATAGTCTGTGTAAAGAATAAACTCCTGCTAAATTAAGTAATGTTGCCAATGTCACCATGCCTTGACCATTGCGTACAATTCGAGCTCGTAGGTCGACCACTTTTACATGCATAACTAAGCTTTTCACCGTAGAAGGCTACTGCCCTGCCTTCTTGAGATAAAACTCCCCCAATTCCGACATATAAAGCATCAAATTCGGCCCAAACAGTTTGTCGAAGCTGGGAAGTACAGGAACCGGGGTTGTGGATAATTTGTGCTTGATTTCAGCAAATCTCCTGCCAGCTTCGTCAGTCCACTAAAATATCTCAGTTTTCATATGATATGTAATTGGTGACTAATAGTACTAAAATTCTTCACGAATCAACGATATATTGTCGCCAATCCATAAAAACTCCGTACTTCATGTATGTTTGTTGGAATTAGTTATTTTCTGATGGCTTTCACTATTTTGTTGTCCACCTGGATGCTCGTGGATGTCACAACAAAGCTTGAAAACAATAGGCTATTAGTAAAAAAGACACATTTTTTTAAAAAAATTGAGATGCAACTTGTGTTGGTGAGTACTTGAAGGACTTGTTTGAGGTGTTCCATATGGCTTGCTTCATCATAACTGTATATTAAAATGCCATTGAAATATACTACTATGAAATGCCCAATGAGTGACTTTAAAACTTGGTTCATCAACCTCATGAATGTACTAGGTGCGTTCGAAAGACTAAAGGGCATGACCAACCATTCATATAACCCTTCCTTAGTCTTAAAAGTTATCTTCCACTCATCACTCAGCCGTATTCGAATCTGATGCTAGGCGCTCCTTAAATCCAATTTAGAAAAAATAATTTCACACCCTCAAGTATGTTCAACATATCGTCCAACCATGGTATGAAAAATCTATATTTTATGGTAATCTTATTAATCACCCGATTGTCGACACATAAGCGTCAACTCCCATATTTCTTTGGAGTTAATGAGGACGATACGATGTTTGGATTCATGCTTTCTCGGATTAGAACCTTACAATCAATTCCTCTACTTATCCTTGTAGAATATTACACTCCTTCGGACTCATTTGATAGTGAGGAAGATTAGGTAAATTGGGCCCGAGTACAATATGTTGTTGAATATCTTGCATGGGAGGCAATTTGTCGGGAAGGTCATCAGGCCAAATTTCTTTGAATTCATTCAGCGATGACTTTAAACTTAGAGGAATGTTTGTCTCCGATTCCTCACCTTTTACCACCATGACATACACCTTGCCGGTTTTCTTGGATTCCTCCATGGAATCCTTAATGGTTAGGAGGGAACTCCCCTCTACTTTAAAAGCTTCAGGGTAGTACTCTGGTGCCAGAGGGTCAAAGACCATTTTTTGACCATCCTTGACGAAGACATAAACATTATCTCATCCTTGGTGAGTCGCATCACAGTCCGATTGCCATGGTCGACCGAGTAATATATGACATGCTTTCATATCGACCACGACAAATTACTTGATCCTTAAAAATTTTACCAATTGAAAACGAGACAGTAAATCGTTTGGTTACCTTGGTCTCATTCATCTTTTTTATCTAATCAATCGACTAAGGGGAATGATGCTTTGTCGTTAAGTGAAAAGGCCTAGCTATATGTCCTAGAGGGGGGGGGGGGGGGGGTGAATAGGACAATGCCAAATAAAACTTAAAACAACGGAATTAAAAAGAATATGATAGCCAAAGCAAATCAATATTCAATATTCAACATTCAACCAGTTTAATTTAACAAGCTCAAACATACTCCCCCACTCCCCCTGAGTAACATAATCAATGCTACTCCTCTCATAATCACATCGTTAAGAACAAACCATTCTCCCCCTTTTTGTCATAATATGACAAAGGAGAACTAAATAAGAGAATATATGAGAGTAAACATGAGGAGGTAAGATAGAATAGCAAAACAGTGATAGAGATACTCAGCATAGCTTCACATAGAATAAATATCCAGCATAAAACATAGATAGAATCCAACTCAAAATCAGTCAACCAAGTGCTAAGTTATAAAGTTATTACAGACCAGAAGTCTCATATAAACTACTCAGAACCAGAACCAGATGACGGAGCAGGAATAGAGGGATCAAGATGGTGCACGCCTTTGTTCAATCGCCTAAGATATTTGTGCATGTACTTAAATTGTAAATCATGAGCAATAGACATGTTTTTCATCTTTACATTTATATTCTCAACTTTATCCTCTAATGCACTAAGACGAGCATCAACATCAGATGGTTCAAAATCTGGATCATTTGTTGAGTTAGAATCCAGTTCCTCAAAAATGTCATCCATATTAATGTCATCACCAGCTTCTTCATGACCACCACCACCACCACCACCTTGTTCAGGAAGTAGATCCAGCTTCATCTTATTGATATTAGTATTGTTGAAGATCAGATGATGGATTGGTGCCTCATCAACAGGCATATCGACTAACATATGTGTAGCCAATACAGTCATTAAATAGGCAAAAGGAATGTCACTATGACCAGGATGGAGTCGAAACTAAAGAATGAAATGACAGATTAAGGATGGTAAATAAATCTGAGTACCATTGGAAATAGCATGGATAATACGAACCATAAATGAAGTCAAGTCAGATTTATTACCCGAACGAGGATACAGAGTAGACACAAAGATTTTGTGGAGAATTCTGTATTTGGGTAACAAATACCTTGCGGGAAGCGCATTCCCTTTTTGAGTCCATTGAACATCCATGTTGCACAAGTCTCTAGTGAGCATGCATTTTTCAGACATTGAGGGTTTATCAGTTAAGTTATAGATAGGAATACCCTCATCATTCATAGGAATGTCTATAAGGGCTGAAATTAAATGACGATCAATGTCAAAAGGCCCTTCTCTAGTAGATATTTTAAAAGTTAAATTATCCTGTGAAAAAGCACTAATACATGTAAACATGGATTGAGCAATGGACCGGTATGCAGGCCCACCCCAATGTAATAAGTTAACCCAACTTACAGCTTCAAGCATAGGAAGGATGTCAAAAGGTGCAATATGATTAACATCAACAGGATGTTCAACAATAACATTACGTAATCTAATGTCCCTAACATATGATGGATCATCATTGGGAACAAGAAGATGACGTTTAGAGATAGCGGTCGATCTGGAGGAAGAAGAAGGACCACGGGAAGTAGTTTTTCTACCTCTAGAAGCCATTTGCAACAAAGATTTTAAGGAATTAAGAAGTTGCAAGGGATTGAGAAGTGGGTTTACTTAAAACAGATTTTTCAAAATCCAAACCCCAAATCTCAATGAAATCCAAAATAGAAAGCTTCAAGCTAGAAAAGGAAACAATCTAGACACAAATCTGCAAGAAAAATGGGATTTGGAACACTAACCTTGAAGAACATGAAAGATGGGTTTGACAAGTCGAAGCTCGGCTCCAAGGAGAAGAAAAATGAAATGAGGAAGAAAGTAAAAATCCCCAATTATAAGTGAATCCCAAGTTCTACGATTGGTCATGGGTATGTACGACCGGTCGTAGGACGACTGGTCGTGTATACTCACGACTGGTCAAAGAAAGCCCAAAAAATTCATATTTCTTGCAAATTATACAAAAATTGGAATATAATCTAGCATAAATTATCATTTTAAAATGCACATGCTAAGATCAAATTTCATCTTTTTGAACCTGCTTTTATTTAGAGGTTTTATGAAAATGTCAGCTCGTTGATCTTCGGTAGGAATATATTCTAGAGATATAACTTTTTCTTCTACTAATTCCCTTATATAATGAAATCTAATGTCAATGTGCTTAGTACGAGAATGCTGAATAGGATTTTTTAAAATATTTATCGCACTGGAATTATCACAATGTAATAACATAGAATCCTGTTTAATTCCATAATCACTTAGCATTCGTTGCATCCAAACGAGCTGTGTACATGCATTAACAGCTGTGATATACTCAGCTTCAGCTGTTGAAAGTGATATAGAATTTTGTTTCTTACCAAACCAGGAAACTAGACAATTTCCAATGTAAAAACAACCACCACTGGTTGATTTTCTATCATTTAGATTGCCAGCCCAGTCAACATCCGAGTACCCAGCTAATTGGACACTGGTCTCATGAGGATACCAGAGACTGAGATTTACAGTACTTACGACATATCTAATAATTCGCTTGACAGCAATCAAGTGAGATTCTTTTGGATCAGATTGATATCTTACACAAATACCAATACTTAGAGAAATATCAGGTCTACTAGCAGTTAAATATAACAAACTACCAATCATACTCCGATAAAGTTTTGAGTCAACATTTTTACCATTAGAGTCTTTTGAGAGTTTCAGGGTAGTACTCATAGGAGTGTCGAAATTCTTGCCATTCTCAAATCCAAATCTCTTGATTAGATTCAAAGCATACTTAGATTGAGAAATGAATATTCTTTCAAGTTGTTGCTTTACTTGCAATCCAAGGAAATAAGTCAATTCCCCAACCATGCTCATTTCGAACTGTGATTTCATCAAATCTGCAAACTCAGTAGTCAAGTCAGTACAAGTTGATCCATAAATGATATCATTAACATAAATCTGCACCATTAAGATATGATCATTATGTTTCTTAACAAACAGAGTTTTATCAACAGATCCCATTTGAAAATTATGACTTAAAAGAAATTTCGTTAGTTTCTCATACCATGCCCTAGGTGCTTGTTTTAATCCATAAAGTGCCTTTTTAAGCCGATATACATAATCAGTATTTTTGAAATCTTCAAAACCCATTGGCTGTTCCACATAGACTTCTTCATGTAAATCGCCATTTAGAAAAGCACTTTTCACATCCATCTAATAGATCTTTATCTTTTTAAAACATGCAATGGATATAAATAGTCTGATAGATTCAAGACGTGCTACTGGTGCAAAGGTTTCATTAAAATCAATCCCTTCAATTTGAGTATAACCTTGTACCACTAGTCTAGCTTTGTTTCTAATTATATTTCCACACTCGTCAGACTTATTTTTGAAAATCCATTTTGTTCCAATGATGTGTTTATCTTTAGGTCTTGGTACGAGATACCAAACATCATTTCTTACGAATTGGTTGAGTTCTTCTTGCATCGCAACAATCCAGTTCTCATCAACAAGAGCTTCTTTTACGTTAGATGGTTCTATTTGGGATGTAAAACATACATAATTACATATATCCTCAAGTTGTCTACGGGTGCGAACACCGGTGAGAGGGTTTTCAAGAATTTGTGTGGTTGGATGATCTTTAACAGTCCTCAACTCAGAATCAGTCTGATTCGATGAAGTATCGAGTTTATCAATGATTAATACTTCATCATTATCTGAATTAGAAATTGGCGTGTTTAAGTGATCATCAATGACAACATTAATGGATTCTTGAATCACACCAGTCCTTTTGTTCAGAACCCTATAAGCTCGACCGTTTAAGGAATATCCTAGAAAAATACCTTCATCACTCTTCGTATCGAATTTTTTCAAATTTTCACGATCACGTAAAATATAGCACTTACTGCCAAAAACTCAAAAGTATTTAACAGTAGGCTTTTTATTGAACCACAATTTGTAAGCCGTTTTATTATTATCTTTGCTAGTGTAGACTCAGTTAATAATATAGCAAGCTGTGTTGACTGCTTCAGCCCAAAGATTTTTAGAGAGCTTCATGCTATTCAACATGACATTAGCCATTTCTTGAAGCACCCTATTCTTTCTTTCTACAATTCCATTTTGTTGTGGAGTTTTGGGAGCAGAGAATTCATGTAATATTCCTTGGTCGGTACAGAACTTCTAAAAATTGCTATTCTCAAATTCAGATCCATGATCACTACGAATTTTACTGATTTGAGAAGATTTTTCAGTTTGAATCCTTTTGAGAACTTTTCTTACTTCTTTAAGGGTTTCAGATTTATCCCTTAAGAAGACTACCGAAGTGAATCTGGTAAAGTCATCAACTATTACCAGGATATACTTTTTCCCACCACGACTTTCTGTTCTGGTAGGTCCTATCAGATCCATGTGGAGAAGTTCGAGTGGTCTTGATGTGGTATTTGAATTCACCTTCTTGTGTGAGTTTGTTTGTTTGTTTGCCTATCTGGTACTCACCATATATTTTATTTAATTTCTGAAGTTTGGGTAAACCTCTTACAAGTTCTCGTTTGCTCAATCTATATAAATTTCGATAATGTACATGTCCAAGACGTTTGTGCCATAAATCAGTCTCGTCTGTATGGACCATGTAACATGTTTGATTAGATGAGCTGGATTCGCTAATAATATAGCAATTTTCAGACGTTTTACGTCCAGTTAATATTACAGAACCCTTATTGTTTAGTATCTCACAGCTTTGATTAGAAAACCGAACATTATGGTTATTATCACATATTTGATATATACTAAGCAAGTTATGTTTTAAGCCTTCAACATATAAAACATTTTTAAACACAGGAAGATTAAAAAGTTGAACCGTACCTTAGCCTATAATCTTGCAGTTGCTACCATCACCAAATGTGACTGAACCATCAGTCATATCTTTCAGATCCGTGAATAAAACTTTGTCACCTATCATATGCCTGGAGCATCCACTGTCTAGGTACCACTTTGAATGACTTGTTGCTTTGAAAGCAGTGTGAGCAACCAAGCAGGTAACTTTAGGAACCCATTTCATAACTGTTTTGGGTTTAGGAACATAGTTGGTCTTCTTTTGTGTATATTTGTAGGAATGACCTATAGAGTTAGATTTTAAGAGCTCCTTGAGTAAATCAACTATCTTTTCAGCTAGTGGATTTCGTTTCTGATTAAAGTTGATATGGCTGCTTCTAGGTTTTTGAAAAGTTTTTGAATTTCTAGAAAAATCTTGATAAGTACTTTTCCCTTTTAAGTTTGAGGACTCTCCTTTAACAAACATAGGAGGAGTATACTTTTGTTTAGGAGCTAAATTTTTATCATAGCCCAACCCGGATCGATTGCCATATTTTCTTGATCCGGATAAAAGTTTCTCTAACTTTGGATCACCTTGGGCATATTTCCATGTGTCCTTTAGACTCAGAAGAGAAGTTACTTCAGTTTTAAGTTTCTCAAATTCAGATTTTAAATCAATAATTAGAGAGTTTTTGAATTCCAAATCGCATTTTGATTTTTCAAAACAATCTGAAATTTGTGATTTTTCTAAGACAAGTGAATCAAAACAATTTTTGAGTTTAGAAAACTTTTCTTTTTGAAGTTTAAGTTTGACAGCAATTTTACAACTTTCCTTATATAGGGCATTGTAAGCGTCTTGAAGATCATCTTCATTTTCACATTCACTATTCAGATTTTCTTCACTTGTTGAGTCATTATCTGAAAATGTGAATTTGGCTAGAGTCATAAGAGCTTTAACCTCATTGCCCGACTCAATTTCAGAATCTTCTGATTCAGAAGAACCTTCAGAATCAGATGATTCATCCCATATAGCCAACATACCCTTCTTCTTGGGTTTGTCCCTTTTAGGACATCTATTTGCTAAGTGCCCGTATTCTTGACAGTTGTAACATTGACTATCTTTCAAAGATTTTTGAAATTTGGGTCTAAACTTCTTTTTATCATTTGATTTTTGAAAATCAACCCTTTTCTTGCTTTTGAAAATCTTGTAAAAGTTCTTAGCTAAAAGAGCCATATCATCTTCTGAATCAGAATTTTCTTCTGAATTACATTTAGAAGATTTTAGTGCGATAGATTTACCTTTAGGAGCTTTAAAGTTTAACTCGTAGGTTTGTAGTGAACCAACTAGTCCTTCTACCCTCATATTATCCGTATCACGAAGTTCTTGGATCGCGGTTACTTTAGAATTGAACCGTTTAGGAAGTGAGCGTAGTATTTTTGCACACACTTTACTTTCTGGGATTTTATCGCCAAAACCCCACATTGAGTTTACAATGTCATTCAATCTAGTATAAAAGTCCATAAACATTTCATTTTCCTCCATATGAATTTCTTCAAATCTGGTTGTGAGGAGTTGGACTTTAGATTTTTTGACAATTGTAGTACCCTCGTGTGTCGTTTCTAATATATCCCAAGCTTGCTTTGCAGTATCGCAGGAAATAATTCTTTTGAACTCATCCGGTGATAGTGCGTAAGTAATTGCATTTAGTGCTTTAGCATTTGCACTACTCTCACTTTTCTGAAGAGTGGTCCATTGATAATATGGTGTGATTTTCATAGATTTTAAACCATCAACCCCAGTAACTTCCATGATAGGAAGATTCCATTCAGTCACTGTGTCTTGCCACACATTTTCATCCATTGATTTGAGGAAGATCCTCATTCTGGCTTTCCAATAGGCATAGTTGGAGTCATCAAAGGGTGGGGGCCTTGTGACTGAAAGGCTCTCAAAATTTGACATCTTAAATAGCTTAAATCGTTAGCTCAGGAATTAAATCTAAGAAAAAAAAGAGCTATTAGGCTTTGATACCACTTGAAGAGGCCTAGCTATATGTCCTAGAGGGGGGTGAATAGGACAATGCCAAATAAAACTTAAAACAGCGGAATTAAAAAGAATATGATAGCCAAAGTAAATCACAATGCAGAAAAGTAAAATAACCTCAAAATTCAGATCTTGAGAGGTTGATACAAATGTTGTTCTAAGGACAACCTTACACCAAAAACCAGAGTTTATGGTAGGACAACCTTATTTCTAGAAAGATCTTTATATCAAATCTCAAATCGAAGAGGAATACAAAAATAAATACAAACTGAATTGAAATAAATTGTAATTACAAATGTATTGTTCTAGGGACAGCCATACACCATAAAAATGGCAGGGCAACCTTGCTGGAATAACTTTTAAAAGAAATTGAAAATCAAGCTGAAAAAGGAATAGCAGAAAAAAAATTCTAAACTATTACAACATTCTCACAAAGCTTGAATTAAATAATTACAACATTCACCACCATACATACATCCCACAAAAGAATAATTAAAGATCAGAAGAATAAATCATTCAACCACAACACAAGGGATTATAGTGGTTCGCCTGTGTGTTCACCAACTGTTAAACAATAGCCACACAAAATGCTACTCCACTCCTAATATCCTCACACAGGGGATATTAGCATTCACTAACCAAATAGGTTTTCCCAGGTTCATCCAAAACCTTTACAATTGTGTCTTTGTCTATGGGCTTACACAATTAAAAAAACCCCACTTCTGAGTTTTCCTGGGTCTCCTCAGATAACCAATACAACAAGATTTTTCTGGCAAATCTTGAAAGAAACCAAAACAGAAAGGAATTTACAATTAAATGTAAAATACCTGATTATCTCCTTCGTTGTAGCAGCCCGGTAGAACCAAATCAGAGTAGATGATTAAATGTCCAAGTTCAATGTCCAGTACTCAATTATAATGGTTCTAATTCTAATAGATTTTAAATTAAACCAAATAGGGCTTGCCTTAATTGATTTTGATTCCAAAGAAAGGGAATAACAATTCCTCTTATCAAATTAGATTGGAATAGCAGAAACAAAATCAATTAAATAAAGCTAAGGAAAGAGAATATTAAATAAGCACACTTAGCTTAGATGGAGCACAGAATTATCTCTCAGAAGTTCGACGAAAATTGGCTTGAATGGATTAATTAATTCGATGATTTCTTCTGAGATTCGTGCACTATTTATAGGTGAGCAGATCGCGTCTTCGACTGGTCTAGGGAGCTCTTTGACTAATCGAAGCAATAATAGATATTTGAAAGATCCGGCGGGATAAGCTCTGACCGTTCTACGACTGGTCGAAGGTTTTCTTCGACTGGTCGTAGGTCACCTATGACTGGTCGTAGGTTTCCTTCGACTGGTCGAAGAACCTGAAACACAATGCTGGATTTTGATCGAAGATTTACCACTGGTCGAAGATGCAGTCGACACTATTCCTTCGACTAGTCGAACAGATTCCTAGACTAGTCGAAGCCTAACAGATTTCATCCGGAGTTTGTAACAAACTCACGACTGATCGAGGAATTTCTTAGACTGGTCGAAGCAAGTCTAGGACTAGTCGAACAAGGCTTATGACTAGTCGAAGAACAGACCAAACTCATGTAAAATAACATTTGACTTATGTATCCAGAATGACCTACTTCTAAGGTCAACCTATGGTCAGTCAAACCTCAATCATGAAGAAGGACATTGAAACATTAGGAACTAGTGACCTTGAAGTATGAGCCTTGAAGTCTTGATGTAGATTGATCTTGAAATCTTGATGTAGCTCAATCTTGAAAGTGTCTTGAGTTCTTTACAAACTGCCTTGTACTCTGCTTGAAGTCTTGCAGCTTGAGTCTTGTTTTGTGAGCAGTTCTTGCATTCAAGATTGATCCTTGTACTTATGAGCTTTGCTTGTTGTGAGCTTAGCTTGTTTATGAATGTTGATCTATGTTGAACCTTGAGAGAGCTTCACTTATGCCTTATGCAAGTTATATGTAATAGAGATTTTGGCACCACAAATTTGACAATAGATAGGGATATAAACTATAGCACTTACAGTAAGTAGCCGCAACTTATCTACCATCACCTTCGAGACAATATTCTCACTACTTCCGTTGTCTATTATTACATCACAAACCTTTCCGTTGATAGTAAACTGCATACGGAATATACTATGCCATTGTGAATGCAACTCCTTCCGTGGGGTATACAAGAATCGACTCATGACCAAGGATTCACCATGATCCTCGGCCAACCATTCTTTATCATGAACTCCTTCCTTAGTGGCTTGTTCATCATCAACAAATCCAAAGCCTTCTTCACTACATCATCTTCGGTACCCCCTTCTCTAATAATCAAGTGGGTTGTGGGGTGTTGAGGGTGGGTGTTTGATAAGTGGCCTAGTTGGCCACAACGATAACAAGTGTTCAGCCTTAGTTGACCATAAGGATTTGAAATCTTACTCGGGTCCGCTGTTATGGGTGCTACACTTTGAAGCATAGATGGGCCACTCCCCGTGTCTTAGTTTGCAGTTGCAGGAGGTTGAGAACATCCTCTTACTGGTTCTTTTTCTCGTGCCATCACTGAATCTTACATGACACCTATCCTGGCGGGCCGAGTTGAAGGATAAGGCTGAGTAGGGACTCTTGTAAGATACAATTTTGCCCTACCTGTCAACTAAACTGCTTCATCCACGATCATGATTGGGTGCTTCTGAACTTTGTCATGAATTTTTTTATCGTAACCCACCTATAAATTGTGCTACCTTTTGTGATTTGGTTTCTGACAGGTCATTCCATGTTGCCAACCACTGAAATTTTTTGGTGTAATCTGTGACAGTTCGATTCTCCTGTCGATAATTTTGGTATTGGTGGAACAATACCTGCTCGTCACTAGGGAAGAATCATGATTGAAGAATGTGTCTCATCTGTGGCCATAATCGGAAGGGCGCCTTGTTTTGTCGGGTACATAAGAGTTGTAATTGCTCTCACCATGCAGAAGCACTAAATTTAATTTGAACGCTACTAATTTCACCTTTTTATGTTCTGGTACGTCATGTAAGCCCCGTATCCCAGACCGTACTGTTCCATAGACTTCCGCGGTCTTCCCAGTCAAATTTCAGCAACCTTCGACCCTTAACCGGTATTTGCGCGTGACCTTGATTCTCATGCGGTCAACCCGAGTCGACTCAACCCAAGACTTGTACCATAGCAACCGCACCGTCGCTACGGTTCCGATGCCGCGACTTGCACGCCGAGGCGATACCCTGGTCGGGAGATGTGGTCCAGCGTTCGGTGCGAGGAAAATACCGCGCGTTGCAAAACCTGAGAAAATCTCTACAAGATGTCACATCAATCAATCAATCCATCCCATCATGTAAAGTACACATCACCTTTCACCCTTTCCCAAGCAAGTCCCAAAGTCAAAAAGTTTTTACACAAGCCATACTTCTCTTACACCATTAGCCACAAAAGTCAAAAAAGTCCCTTACACCCATCACCCACCACATCCATCACTCCATCACCCATCACTCTCTCTCTCCCTTTACAAGTCTCTCTCTCATTTTTAAACTTTCTCAAGCAAGAGAAAGTCTATACATATGACCCTCTCCAAGTTTTCCTAAGCAATAAAGGTGGCCCACTTTCTCACCCTCTCATCTCCCATCTCAACCATCCAAACCTCATCTTCTCCGTTGGAATCGAAGCTAAGGAAGCCAAGGGAGCAAGAAGATCAAGCGGTGGGTGCTTTGATAGGGTAGTTTTAATGTTTTTAAGATGGCCCAACTGAGGCCAACCGATCAATGGTTTGGATCTCACTTTGAACCCTAAGATGTGGCCGATGGCCCACTTGGATCATCATGATCATTCCATGATGGGGCCATTCTCCATGGACCCCATCATGATGTTTATTTTCCTTGCATACTTAGGGTCATTTAGATCGTCTAATTTAGTGGAGAAGGGATCTCCACCGTCGGATTTTGATTTAATGGGCCCATGTGTAATGGGACCCACTTGATGTATGATTTAGTGCAAGGGAGGGCCCATAGTGCCAGGGTCCCTCCATCACGCGTGTCCCACTCTCTATCTCTCTTTCTCTCCCCCTCTATTTCATTTTCTTTATGAGGTTATGATATGGTTGAGTGGCCCACTTGAATGGACCCCTCCATGAGGTATGTATTTCTAATCCAAAATATCTAGAAGTGGGGCCCACCTTTTATGTGTTGTAAACACCCCATTCATCACGAGGTGGCCCACTTGAGCAAAACCTCCATGCATGTGCAGCGTCCAGGGACGCTGGACGTCATTGGTAAAAAAAATAAAATAAAATGTTAGCTTGTTTTCAAATGGGGTGGTCCGTTCATGTAGGCCCCACCTTGATGCATGCGTTCAATCCACGCCGTCCATTCTTTTCCTTAGACTATTTTAGGCGTTGAGCTGAGAAATGAGGTTGGTTTGAGTATCTGGTGTGCCATAGCGTTAAAAACTGTAATTTTCACCTTCCAAAATTGCTTAAAATTTCTTACGCGCCAAGACATGTCCAATATTGGGCTCGATGGACTTGTCACAGTCTGTAGAGACCAATGGCTGGGGTGGATTTGCTTAATGCGGGCTCCACACATGAAATACCACAGAAAATAAAAAAAAATAACAACAAGAAGAAGAGATGCAGCAGCTGGAAGGGGGTGCGGCCCTACCTGCCCGAGAGTAGGGGGCAATGCTAGACTGAGTCTGACCAGCTCGAGGAATGGGTCCGCTATTGACAAGCCGAGCCCGATATTGGCAGGCGGATAGTGAGGTCTTTTCCACTCACCTTATTGCGCTCGATGGGGCGACAATCTGGCTTGAAGTGTAGTAGATCCCAGTGATATTCCAGATTTTTAGCTGTATTGATATGTGGACTTAGATGGGGATTTGTATGCTTGAGTTGCATTTCGCATTGCATGGCCTTGGTATGACCGACATCATTCATTCTTTGCACCGCATGGCCTTGGTACGGCTATGGTATTCTTGGCTTTCATCAGCATGTTCCGCATTACTCTGATACTGCATAACTGCATTACCACCTTGAGCTCACACTTTCACCACTCTCTAAGCTTTCTATAAGCTTATGCACGACCATTGCATGCAGGTGACGTTGGATCGCAGCAGCGCTGAGGCTTGAGCACGTGGCAGATTATTTTGGAGTTTTGTTCATCTTCATTGTATTTCCCTTTATGCTCATTGTACTTGTAAAGTTTTTAATTATAGTGGAAATGTGATAGAGTTTTTGGTTGTTGTTTGTTGGTTATGCCTTTGGTTATACTTATTACGAATCAAACTGATGTTGAAAATCCTCCTCGTAGCATTCCAGGATCAGAACCTGGCAAATGGGCACTGGGAGTCGAGAATGGGGTTCTGCGGTGGCTATCGGTGTTGGATTCGGCGATCGAAAATTTTGTGAGCCCGATTTTTGAGTTTGGGGCGTGACAGAAGTTGGTATCAGAGCATAACTCAGGAATAACCAAGAACAACATTACATGTCTGCTATGAATGATTAAGTCCTAAGTTCGGATAGCCTAGTGATCTTTTATTACCCACCATTAACGTGCATGCCTTCGCGAGCCTTTAAGTTGATAGGCACCTTCACTCTTTCCTATAGGACATGCCACGCAGAAGAGTGACCAGATCGACTCCCGCACCACCACCTGAGACTCCGGCTCCACCACCTGCCGCTCCTGCACTACCACCTACGATCCCTGCTCCACCACCAGAGATTCCTACTGCCCAGCCTATGGATGCAGCTCCTCCACTAGAGACCAGTGTAGATCCAACCGTATCCGTGAGTGCCTCCCAGTTACAGTAGATGCTGCAGGCTGTGACGGCCGCGCTTCAGGGGTATAGCAGACACCCGGTTGTTTCACCAGCCCAGGTAGAGCAGGAGCGCGCGAGTGCCCTCCTTCGTGAGTTTCAACGACTCGATCCCTCGCATTTCCAGGGTGAGCCAGACCCGACCGTAGCTGAGAGGTGGTGCGTCGATGTGGAGAAGATATTTGAGACGATGGGATGCACGACTGAGCGGCGAGTCCGATTAGCCGTATTTCTCCTCCATGGTGAGGCTGAGCACTGGTGGGCGTCAGTCTCCTGAGCAGCAGGCGCTAATTTTGTCTGGACTTGGGAGGATTTTGTGGATCAGTTTGACTGATAGTATTTTCCTGATCACATCCGACAACAGCGAGCGTTAGAGTTTGAGGCCTTGGTGCAGGGCAATATGACAGTGGCTCAGTATGCCGCTCGTTTTATAGCACTATCCAGATTTACACCATACCTGGTGGATGATGAGGAGTGGAGAGCCCGCCGATTTGAGGGTGGCTTGCGTTACGGTCTTCGAAGCCGTGTTATTGGGTATGAGCTCCCGACTTTCGAGGGAGTGGTACGGAAGGCCCAGATTTTTGAGGCTGAGTGAGACGGTTCTCAGTCTGATCGCGGTTAGAGGAGAGACCGGAAGAGGTAGGCTCCTTCCAGTGATTTTTAACAGGGTCGACCATAGCAGAGGCACACAGGTCGCCTAGCCTTCCGAGAGCCAGCAGCACCTCCAGCATCACCTCTGAGGCAGTTCACCGGCTCTTGTTTTAGGTGTGGTGCGACTGGGCATCGTATGTGGGAGTGTCCATGCCCCCAGTAGTAGCAGCAGTAGTAGAGAGGTCCACAGTAGCCTCCACCATCGTAGTAGCAGCAGAGACCCCCACAGCAGCAGTGACAGCAGCCCTCACCACCAAGGCCACCTCAACAGCAGCATCAGCACCAGCCTCCGAGGCCGCAACAGAAGAGGCAGCAGTTTCGACCGCCTCAGCGACAGCAGCAGCAGCAACACGTTCAGAGGGGACAGGCACCTCCCCAGCCAGCTCAGGCTAGAATCTACGCGGCCCAGCAAGATCTTCAGTTATCTGGAGGAGTCGTTGAGGGTATACTTCTAGTATTTATATGCATTGCACGTGTGTTGTTTGATTCTAGTGCATCGCATTCTTTTGTGGCCGAGAGTTTTTACCGATTAACTGGTTTGCCATTAGAGTCTGCTCGTGAGGGTTTGTCAGTATCGACTCCCTTGGGAAAGACTGTAGTGTTGGGCCAATTTTGCTCGCCTTGCTCCGTTCTGGTTGGGGATACCTTTTTGCCTGCCGATCTGTTTGCGTTGCCAATGTCCTAGTTCGATGTCATCTTGGGCATGGATTGGCTTGCTGAGTACCACGCCATATTGGATTATTCCGCGAGGATAGTCACATTTTGTATACCTGGCTTGCCCCAATTCCAGTTCATTGCTGAGCCTAGAGGAGAGTCATTGTCTTGTTTGATGTCATGTTCCATAGAGGAGCTCATAGCGGTGAGCATCGACCAGTTGCCTGTGGTTTACGATTTTCTCGATGTATTCCAGGAGATTCCGGAATTACCGCCTCGCCGACTCACCGAGTTTCATATTGATCTCGTGCTCGGTACCGCGCCTATTTTTAAGGCCCCGTATCGTATGACACCATTGGAGTTGTGGGAACTGCAGAAGCAGTTGGACGAGTTGTGTGAGTTGGGCTTTATCAGTCCGAGCAGTTCACCGTGGGGAGCACCGGTACTCTTCGTGAAGAAGAAGGATGACACGTTGAGGCTCTGCGTAGATTACCGTGAGCTTAACAAGGTCACGATCAAGAACAAGTACCCGCTCCCGAGGATTGATGATTTGTTCGATCAGCTGCAGGGTGCACAGTTCTTTTCAAAAATTGACTTGCGTTCCAGTTATCATCAGATTCAGGTCCGAGAGGAGGACATTCCGAAGACAACATTCAGGATGCGTTATGGTCATTTCGAGTTTCAGGTCTTGTCCTTCGGACTGACCAATGCGCCCGCAGTGTTCATGCAGTTGATGAACGAGGTCTTTCGCCTTTATCTCGATCAGTTTGTTGTAGTCTTCATCAACGACATTCTGTTTTATTCAAGGACCCGTGAGGAGCATGAGCAGCATTTGGAGGTTACGTTGCAGACCCTCCGCGCACACTAGCTATATGCGAAGCTGAAGAAGTACGAATTTTGGCAGGGGGAGGTGAAGTTCCTCGGTCACATGGTGATGAGGGAAGGTGTCGCAGTGAGCCCCTCGAAGGTTGAGGCAGTGCGTCAGTGGGGCCAGCCCACGACTGCGTCCGAGATCCGCAGTTTCCTTGGTTTAGCGGGCTACTACCGGTGTTTCATTGAGGGCTTCTCTCGTATTGCAGCCCCGTTGACCAGGTTGACCTGGAAGGGTGCAGAGTTTATTTGGAGTGACACCTGTGAGAGAGCATTTACAGAGTTAAAGGACTGTCTGACGTCCGCTTCTGTCCTCACTCTTCTCTCTGAGAGTGACGAATTTATTATATTTACTGATGCCTCGCATATTGGTTTGGGTGCTGTCCTGATGCAGCATGGGAGACCAGTGGCCTTCGCATCTCGTCAGCTCAAGATCCATGAGCTGAACTACCCCATGCATGATTTAGAGTTGGCTGCAGTTGTCTTTGCATTGAAGGTGTGGAGACACTATCTTTATGGGGTCAGGTTCGAGCTCTCTTCGACCACAAGAGCTTGAAGTACCTCTTCTCGCAGTTTGAGCTGAACATGAGGCAGAGACGCTGGATGGAGCTCCTGAAGGACTATGATTTCGATCTCCAGTACCACCTGGGCAAGCCGAATGTGGTAGCAGATGCCCTCAGCCATCAGCCACGCGGCCTGGTGGCACATATGATGATTCAGGAGTGGAGGATGCTCGAGGATATAGCAGAGTACGACTTTGAGTTTGGCTTGTAGTCTTCTATTGTGCAGTTATCGAGCCTGTCGATTCAACCCTCTCTTGTCACAAGGGTGATCGAGGCTCAGCAGGCAGACGAGTTGTTACAGGATTACCAAGCAGAGGCAGCATCTGAGAGTCAAGCAGATTGGCAGATTGGTTTGACGGTGGACTTCGCTTCAGAGGCCGATTATGTGTCCCGGATATTCCTGAGTTACGTAGAGATCTTATGACCGAGGCACATCGATCGCAGTTTTCTATCCACCCTGGCTTGACGAAGATGTACCACGATATGAGGCGATAGTATTTTTAGGCGGGGATGAAGTGCCAGATCGCCAGTTTTGTGACCGAGTGTGACACATGCCAACGTGTCAAGGTCGATCATCAGAGACCCCCTGGTTTATTGCAGCTGTTGAATGTCCCGATGTGGAAGTGGGAGCACATGTTGACAGATTTCATTATGGGTTTGCCGAGGACTCAGCGTGGTCATGACGCCATCTGGGTTGTTGTGGATCGTCTGACGAAGTCGGCACACTTTATTGCGATACGTGCTACTTGGCCTTTGGACTGGCTTGCGAGATTATTCATCAAGGATATTGTGAGACTGCATGGCATTCCAGTCTCCATCATTTCTGACCGAGACCCGAGGTTCACATCTCAGTTTTGGGGGAGCTTCCAGAGAGCGATGGGTTTTGATTTATAGCTCAGCACTGTGTACCATTCGCAGACCGATGGCTACACTGAGAGGGTTAACCAGATCCTTGAGGATATGCTTCGGGCCTGCGCGATTGATTTTGGGGGTAGTTGGGATGAGCATCTGTGATTGGCTGAGTTCGCATACAATAACAGTTATCAGGCGACCATTGGCATGGCTCCTTTTGAGGTACTATATGACAGACTATGCAGATCACCGAGTTATTGGACCGAGGTTGGAGAGCATCGTCTCCTAGGTCCCGAGCTTGTGCAGGAGACGTCAGAGGCTATTGATATCATCAAGTAGAGGATGCGCACAGCTCAGAGCAGGCAGAAGAGTTTTGCTGATCATCGGCACCGTCCCTTGGAGTTTGATGTAGGGGACCATGTGTATCTCAAGGTCTCACCCATGAAGGGCGTAATGCTATTTGGAGTGAAGGGCAAACTTGCCCCGAGATTCATAGGACCTTTTGAGATCACTGGGCGTGTTGGCGCCGTGGCCTATCGGCTTGCCTTGTCATCTCAGTTGTCAGGCGTCCACAACATTTTTCATGTCTCCATGTTGAGGAAGTGTGGGTCAGACATCGTTCCTGTTATCGATTGGCAGCTGTTAGAGGTTCGTGAGGACGCTTCTTACATTGAGCAGCCAGTCCGTATCCTTGATCGGAAGGAGCAGGTCCTCTGGACCAAAATTATTCCGTAGGTGAAGGTTCAGTGGGGTCACCATTCTGTTGAGGAGGCTTCTTGGGAGCCGAGGCTGAGATTCGAGAACATTATCCCCATCTTTTTGATGATTGATCATGTGTTGTATTTTATATGTTATCTCTGGTTTTATATGATGATGTCATGTTTCTTCTTCCTTGTGAGTTATGCTTTAGTTGCGTTGATTGTATAAATTTTGAGGATGAAATTTTTATTAGGAGGGGAGAGCTGTAAGCCCCGTATCCCAGACCGTACCATTCCATAGACTTCCGCGGTCTTCCCAGTCAAATTTCAGAAACCTTTGACCCTTAACCAGTATTTGCACGCGACCTTGATTCTCATGTGGTCAACCCGAGTCGACTCAACCCAAGACTTGTACCATAGCAACCGCGCCATCACCGCGGTTCCGATGCCACGACTTGCGTGCCGAGGCGATACCCTGGTTGGGAGATGTGGGCCAGCGTTCGGTGTGAGTAAAACGCTGCGCGTTGCAAAGTCTGAGAGAATCTCTACGAGATGTCACATCAATCAATCAATCCATCCCATCATGTCAAGTACACATCACCTTTTACCCTTTCCTAAGCAAGCCCCAAAGTCAAAAAGTTCTTACACAAGCCATACTTCTCTTACACCATTAGTCACAAAAGTCAAAAAAGTCCCTTACACCCATCACCCACCACATCCATCACTCCATCACCCATCACTCTCTCTCTCCCTTTACAAGTCTCTCTCTCGTTTTCAAACTTTCCCAAGCAAGAGAAAGTCCATACGTATAAGCCTCTCCAAGTTTTCCTAAGAAACAAAGGTGGCCCACTTTCCCACCCTCTCATCTCCCATCTCAACCATCCAAACCTCATCTCCTTCATTGGAATCGAAGCTAAGGAGTTAAGGAAGCCAAGGGAGCAAGAAGATCAAGCGGTGGGTGCTTTGATAGGGTAGTTTTAATGTTTTTAAGATGGCCCAAGTGAGGCAAACCAATTAATGGTTTGGATCTGACTTTGAACCCTAAGATGTGGCCGATGACCCACTTGGATCATCATGATCATTCCATGATGGGGCCATTCTCCATGGACCCCATCATGATGTTTATTTTCCTTGCATACTTAGGGTCATCTAGACCGTTTAATTTAGTGGAGAAGGGATCTCCACCGTTGGATTTTGATTTAATGAGCCCATGTGTAATGGGACCCACTTGATGTATGATTTAGTGCAAGGGAGGGCCCATAGTGCCGGGGTCCCTCCATCACGCGTCCTACTCTTTATCTCTCTCTCTCTCTCCCTCTCTATTTCATTTTCTTTATGAGGTTATGATATGGTTGTGTGGCCCACTTGAATGGACCCCTCCATGAGGTATGTATTTTTTTATCTAAAATATCTAGAAGTGGGGCCCACCTTTTATGTGTTGTACACACCCCATTCATCACGAGGTGGCCCACTTGAGCAAAGCCTCCATGCATGTGCAGTGTCCAGGGACGCTAGACGTCACTGGTTAAAAAAATAAAATAAAATGTTTGCTTGTTTCCAAATGGGGTGGTCCATTCATGTAGGCCCCACCTTGATGCATGTGTTCAATCCACGCCGTCCATTCTTTTCCTCAGACTATTTTAGGCGTTGAGCCGAGAAATGAGGTTGGTCTGAGTATCTGGTGGGCCATAGCGTTAAAAACGGTAATTTTCACCTTCCAAAATTGCTTAAAATTTCTTACGCGCCAAGACATGTCCAATATTGGGCTCGATGGACTTGTCACAGTCTGTAGAGACCAATGGCTGGGGTGGATTTACTTAATGCGGGCCCCACATGTGAAATACCACAGAAAATAAAAAAGAAGAAGAAGAAGAGATGCAGCAGCTGCTGCTGCTGCTGTCAGAAAGGCAGTAGGTGCTGCCTGCACACCAGCGCCCAGGCGGATGGGCGGACGGACAGCGACCCACGGCTCTAGCCGTGGGCCCCACCTTGATGTTTATTTATCATCCAACCCGTTCATGAGGTGGGCCACTCCTAGCAATGGGCCCCCTCCAAATTTCAACTCCATCGGCAGCTCAGGTGGCCCACACTGCAGGAAAAAGTGGTATTGAATTTCTGCCATTGAAACTATTTTGTGGGCCACAGAAGTTTTGGACCAACATGAAATTTGTGTTTTTCCTCTCACACAGGCCCATGTGATCTTGTCAACAGGTTGGATGGTGGGGAAAAACATTATGGTGGGCCATACATGTGGAACCCACCATTGCTGTAAGTATTGCTACACCGTCCACGGCTGTGGACGGTGGGACCCTCCAGATGTATACGTTTTATTCACACCGTCCAGCGGACAGTGGAGCCCACGGTGATGCATGTGTTTTATGCACACTGTCCAATGACAGTGGGACCCACCCTGATGCATGTGCTGCATCCCATCCACCCAACCATTTTAAAGGCTCATTTTATATCAGGGGATGGGGAATGAGCCAGATCCATAGTCCAAGTGGACCCCACCTCAGCATATGTAAGGCCCATGGGTTAAGGTCCATTAGATGTAATTGCGACCCATGGGTTGAGGCCCATTTGAGGTATTAGGGGCCCATGGGTTAAGGCCCATTAGATGTATTGGGGCCTATGGATTGAGGCCCATTTGATGTACATATGGGGCCCAATTGAGGTGGCCCATATGATACACATAAGACCCATGAGATTAGGCCCATTTGATGTATTCTAAGGCCCACGGGTTATGGCCCATTGCAATGTACATAAGGCCCATTGGTGCGGCCCATTGATGTGGCCCACTTGATGAATATAAGGCCCATGTGATTTGGCCCATTTGATGTATTTTAGGCCCAATGGGATGTACCTAAGGTCCATTGCAATGTGTGATCCCAACATGGTTTATGTAATGATATTTATGACAGTCGTGCCTTGGGAGCAATGTTGGTTTGACCTCTACATTGCACGTTTAAATATGTTGGTTAAACGTCCACATTACATTACGACTCTCCTTAGGTCCCATTGATAGGCCTGTACTCGTTGTGTGTAGGCCGTTTAGGCCATCTGCGTTGTAAGGATAATGCATTACTTTATAGCATGTGTAGTATAGCTCTATAACTCATGATCATACGCATAATATGTATGCTTGATATGAGAAGTGACTGATCATAGCATATGCCTTCAGGCAGATTGTTTAGGGGCTCCTGGATAGGGGGTGTTGCCCTACATGAGCGCATGATGCGCGCATGATTGCTGTATGACTGGATAGTATGATTCATGCATTCACATTGTGTGATATGGTTACTGTACGCCCTAGCGACATCAGGGCCGTAGCCTCCACTAACGTATCGTGGTTGGCAGGATTGGATACCGAAAATATTGTTCTACATGGGGTGCTATAGATATCCCTGGGTGAAAGTCCCTAAACCCTTATGGTACCAAGAGGTTGCTCCAACGTCTAGACTGAGTAGGTGCATGAGCGCTGAGTGCCGATTACCAGACGGTTGCGCTTTCCACTGTGTCATGGTCGGTTGGAAGGGGGTGCAGCCTTACTCACCCGAGAGTAGGGGGCAATGCTAGGCTGAGTCTGACCAGCTCGAGCTCGAGGAATGGGTCCGCTATTGACAAGCCGAGCCCGATATTGGCAGGCGGATAGTGAGGTCTTTTTCACTCACCTTATTGCGCGCGATGGGGCGGCAATCTGGCTTGGAGTGTAGTAGACCCCGGTGATATTCCAGATTTTTAGCTGTATTGATATGTGGACTTAGATGAGGATTTGTATGCTTGAGTTGCATTTCTCATTTCATGGCCTTGGTATGGCCGACATCATTCATGCTTTGCACCGCATGGCCTTGGTATGGCTATGGTATTCTTGGCTTTCATCAGCATGTTCCGCGTTACTCTGATACTGCATAACTGCATTACCACCTTGAGCACATACTTTCACCACCCTCTAAGCTTTCTATAAGCTTATGAACGACCGTTGCGTGCAGGTGACGTTGGATCGCAGCAGCGCTGAGGCTTGAGCACGTGGCAGATTATTTTGGAGTTTTGTTCATCTTCATTGTATTTCCCTTTATGCTCATTGTACTTGTAAAGTTTTTAATCATAGTAGAAATATGATGGAGTTTTTGGTTGTTGTTTGTAGGTTATGCCTTTGGTTATGCTTATTACGAATCAAACTGATGTTGAAAATCCTCATAGCATCCCAGGATCGGAACCTGGCGAATGGGCATTGGGAGTCGAGAATGGGGTTCTACGGAGGCCGTCGGCGCCGAATTCGGCATTCGGGAATTTTGTGAGCCTGATTTCCGAGTTTGGGGCATGACACGTCATGTAATCAAAATATCATTCTACTCTAGCTAACCAAATGAAGAAATCTTCTATATATAATAAGCTATTAAAACTGAGAAGTTCGTCCTTACCTTGATAGTCTCTTTTAGCATGATCTAGTTGATCGCCTCCATGGACTAGTCGTCGGGAAATCCATCACTGATGTCCTCATCGCTAGAGCTCGACTCAAAAGGGGTAGCCCTACAATTCACTACTGGTAGTGCCCTATGAAAATCTGGGTAATGTCGTACAACAACCACAGGTGGCTGAGCATTGCCTTGGGCTCGGGGCAGAATTAGTGTATATGTACGACAATCGAGGGTTGCCTACAAATCTTACACGGTCAACTAACTCTTCAAGTGGAAAACTTCCATTCCTTCCAAAAGATAATGAATCCTCAGATCATCGTCCATGGGATTTTAGTCCATTTCTTCATTATTTACCATCGGCCCAAAGAGGAATCTTCGCTCTGATACCAATTGACGTAGGAATGGAGGTGATGAGGTCGATCAGTCTTCTCCAAGGTGATAATTACTCCATGTAAGTACTATTATGTTAAACACACATAGTTGTCAAATTTTGTAAGACAAAAGCACTTCAAGGTAGAACTTGAAGATTAGCTCAAGATCGGCTTATAATCAAGATAAGATCGGCACGTCTTCTCAAAGAAATCGTCACCATATTCAAGTCAAATTTCAAGACTAAGTTCAAGACAAGGTGACTCAGATATTTGCTATATCACAGGTGGTATAACCCTAGAAAGACCTTAGGAATAGGTGCTTTAAAAAATTCTTTATCATGGGTTTTTATAAGTGTTTTTGCTATGAAATTTGGCTAGCCTAACTTCCTTGGCCACCCTAACTTCAAGCTCAAGCTAAATAACATCTTCTGTTGAAAATTTGGCTAGCCTAAGTGATGAGGGTCAACTATTGCATATCAGACACTAATTATCTCATGCTTTTGCGTACATGATAGTGCTTAACGTCATACTTTAATCGTGTTTTTTGTTGCAAGGTGTAATTAGGAGCTTAGACTGAAAAAGGATACTAAAAGCATGGAATTAACGTTCTGAAGTCACCAAAGTAGGGGACGGACTCCAGAGGACCAAGATTGATGGATTTACATGACAAAGATCCGTTGAAATCAACTCGTTCATGTCAAAGAGGCCCAAAAGTTGCCCAAGATGTAAGATCACAGGGTTTCCACCATCCATTCATCTCAAAACTTCATACTGGTATGAGGACCATAATTTAACTGTACATATTAAATTTCAGCCATTGGATCACTAAGAAAGTGTACCAATAGATAGATCAGCCCCTAAACCATTAATTTGGGGCCCATCTACAATTTGGATATGCCTTAACTTTGTACTCAACGCCTTAAATGGGGAGACAAATTAAATGGATGGATTAGATTGCTTAGAAACATTGCAGTGGACCTTACCCGAACAGTGCGTTCATACTACACTCATGCATCAGCCGTGCACTGTAGTCAAAGTCGGGTCAAACTGACTTTGACCCGCAACTCCAGCAGCCAAAACGGAAACTTTCATTTTTTTTAATAGCGTCCAAAAAGAGATGGTCGGTTCGCAGTTGTGGGCCCCATAAATTATCCAAAAGGACAATCCGGACCATCTATCAGATTCCCTGGGTCCTTCTCATCCACGCTTAGGTGACAGAATTGAAAAAGACAATGAATATTGGTTTTTCAACCGTTCAAAAGCGGAATGGATGGCAAGAAGTGAAATCAAGTGGGCCGCATCAACAGATAGTAAAAACCATCCTTTCTCGACCTAAATTTCATCCTACATCCAATGGATGGCTTGGATTCATCGAAATAACAAGGAAGTGGGCACCACCAACGTCACAGCGCGATCAGTGCGCGATCCTTGTTTTAGCGACCGGACGTTGGACGATGTTTTTGGCCATTGCACGATCATGGCCATGATCGGATGGAAGATCTGATCCGTTCATCATGTAGCTCATTCAAAAACGTCCCTGGAGATGTTGATTTTACGGACAAAATGCAAGGAAAATGGGAGTTGGGAGGCTCTGATTTTGATTGCGTAATGGTTATACATGCTCCCGACTTCCAATTCTAGACTGCTGTGCGTAAAGAGTTATTCCACACCGACTCCAGTCTTACGCAAGAAACCGACTCTCCCTCCAGCCGACTCTTCCCTGCTTATAAAAGAGAGGAGAAAAACGAGAATAGGGGGAGAGTAGCTAGGATTCAATTCAAGCTTGGGGAGACATTTGGAAAAGAAAGAGAGAGAGAGAGAGAGAGAGAGAGAGAGAGAGAGAGGAAGACAGAAGGGAGAGATTGGAAAGGGATATGTTTTTTTTTTAAAAATGTTTTCCTTCTTTCTAATTGAATCATTGTTTCCCATGAGTTTCTAATTTCTTAGCTAGGGCTGAGATGAAGCCCCTATTTTGAATGACTCTTGTTATTTGTTGATTTCATCTGAATTGATTGATTTATTTCTTTCTCTAGTGTGCTTAAATGAAAACTCCGTACTTCTCCACTCTATGAGCTTAACCAAAGTCTAGATGTGGATGTTGTTTGGAATCTTATTCTAGGTATGCTTGTGTCTGACCATGAACATGTTTTTCTACAGAGAGAGAGATAGGAATCTACATCTATTCATGCCTGACCATGGATGGAAAGATGTGATCCTTGTGCTTTAAGGGAATTATACATCCTGTGTGCCTGACCAAGGACACAGAGTGTGCTTTATTTAGTAAATTTATATCAATTTAAATTAGGGTGAATCAGCAGGTAAAACAAGGGTTGTGATAATTAGGGGTGGATTCAAAAGTCCTAGTGTTCTCCTTGATTGAATTTTCCTTCTTGTTCTCAGCTGCTTTTTCATTAATTTTGTAGTTTACTTAATCACTAGTTAAAATATTTGTTGGATTAGTTAAGAGGAATTATAAAATTTAAATTGTGACAACCAGTCCTCGTAGGAACGATCTCGTAATACGTACCGTATCTACATCTGATTCGTATACTTGCGAGTTTAAAATCATTTAAATCAGATTGGTTTAAATAAAACATCAATTTTTGGCGCCGTTGCCGGGGACTGTTTCGGTCCAATTGGATTTAGGATTCTCTCTTATCATAATTCATAGCCTTAGGATTTTTTCGCATCATTTCATAAATTTTAAGAAACTTAATTTATTTATTTTTTCTACAGAAATTGAGGAAGGAAGCTGAAAAAAGAAAAAAATTGTCTTCAAAGTGAAGGAGGAGCTCCTAATTCTTCGGACATCAATCATCTCCTTTTCTGGGTTCTTTCTTCCAATTCTTGTTTACATAGTTTCATCTTGTTTTTAGGAATTCATAATTCTTAGCTCTAGTTTTATTTCTCTTAGGTTGTATCTTAGTTTAGCTTTCTTTCCTACATGGCAGTAATTCAGTTTATGCTAGGACGTAGATCTCTGAACATAGAACTAGCACCTTTTGATCTTGAAATAGAAAGAACATTTCGTCGAAGAGTGAGAAACAGTCTATTTGAAATGGCGGACGTGAATGGAATTAAAGCTCTTAGAGATTATTCAACTCCTGTCCAATTTAATGCACCTTCATGCATAGTATTGCCAGCCACCATGGCAGCACACTTTGAACTTAAACTTGGGGTCATACAATTGTTGCCTTCCTTCTATGGTTTAGATAAGGAGGATCCATATTATCATGTGAAAGAATTCCTAGACATTTGCTCTTCCTTTAGGTTCCAAAACTTTTCAGATGATTCGATCCGTTTGCGCCTTTTTCCTTTTTCTTTAAAAGATAAGGCAAAAGCATGGTTGAATTCTCTAGGAGTTGGGTCTATCACTACATGGGACCAACTGTCTAAGAAGTTCTTAAACAAGTTCTTCTCTGTTCATAAAACTAATGCTCTCCGTAGAGAAATTACTAATTTCACACAAAAAGATGGTGAGCACTTTCATGAATGTTGGGAAAGATGGAAGGACTTGCTTCTTAAATGTCTACACCATGGTTTTGAGAAGTGGCAACAGGTTCAATACTTTTATGACGGTTTGACACCCCAAAACCGTCGCATGGTTGATGCTACCAGTGGAGGGTCATTCATGACCAAAAGCGATGTCGAAGCTTGGAATTTCTTTGAAACCTTGTGTGAAAACTCCCAGCAATGGAACTATTCAAACAGAGGTGACAGAAGTCCCCAACCACAGAAGAAAGGTGATATATATGAGATAGGAGTCACGCCAGATCTTTATGCCAAGATTGATAGCCTGACAAAGAAAGTTAATGCTTTAATGTTAAATAATGTACCTCCACAAACAACTCAAAACAAGTCATATGCCATATGTTCCAGTCTCGCCCATCCTACGCAGTCTTGTCCATCTGGTGCAACATTTCCAGAATTTCTCTCTGAACAAGTGCATGCTATGAATACTTTTCAGAGACCTGGGAATGATCCTTACTCAGACACCTACAGCCCAGGGTGGGCTAGACATCCAAATTTTTCTTGGGTAAAAGGACCACAATAAGGAGGACCATCGAGAAATCCTCCTATGCAACCTTACCCACAAGTTGGCAGTCAACAACTTCTTGCACAATCAAGGAAACCATCTCTTGAAGATACACTCAATATTTTTATGCAGAGTTCTCTTCCATTTCAAAAAGACACCCAACGATTACATGTAAATGCATAATCCATTGCCAAGATGGAAGTACAGTTGGGTCAACTTGCTGCCACGTTGAGTGAGAGAGAGAAGGGCAAGTTCCCTAGCCAACTTGTGACAAATCCAAAAGGATAGTTTGAGATTGGCTCTAATTCAAACCAAGAACAATATCATGAGCAAGCCAAATCAATCATTACCCTTAGGTCCGGCAAACAGATCGAGAACAACGTAGAGATGTCTAGGGAAGAATCAAATTCCAAATCGGAAGATCAAAATGAAGCGGAGAGACTAGTGCATCCAAAGCCCAAAAGCAATCTGACTCTCTAGGAACCACTCATGTGCCACCTTATGTGCCTAAAGCACATTTTCCTCAACATTTGGCACCAGTTAAGAAAGGAAACAACTTTAATGAAATATTAGACATGTTTACGAAAGTGCAAATTAACATTTCATTGCTTGATGTTATTAAGCAGGTCCCTACTTACGCTAAGTTTCTTAAAGAATTATGCACTCAGAAGCGTAAGCTGAATGTTCAAAAGATGGTCTAAGCTGAATGTTCAAAAGACGGCACAACCCCCCAAAAAAATAATAATAATAATAATAATAATAAAATTCAAGATCCAGGAGCTCTCACCATTTCTTGTGTCATAGGAGATCATAAGATTGAGAAGGCATTGCTTGATTTAGGGGCGAGCGTTAATTTGTTGTCATATTCTGTGTAGAAGCAGCTAGGACTTGGTGAGCTAAAATCAACCAAAATAATACTACAACTAGCTGATAGATTTGTCAAGGTGCCCCGTGGTGTTATTGAGGATGTGCTAATATAGGTTGATAAGTTTTATTTTCCAGTGGATTTCATCGTTCTAGATACTCAGCATGTCCAAAATCGTACTAGTCAAATCCCAGTTATCCTGGGACGACCATTCTTAGCCACATCCAATGCTATCATAAATTGTAGGAATGGAGTTATGAAGTTGTCTTTGGTAACATGAAGATTAAACTCAATGTTTTCAATGCTGGACAACAACCGACAGACTCGGATGATACATTTGAAGTGAACATGATTGAGAGTTTAGTTCATGACTCTTTTCTTAAATCTTTCAAAGACGCTCTTGAGACTTGTCTAGCACATTTTGGCACAGATTTTGACATTGAAAGTTCCATCCAAGAAGTCAATGCATTGCTTGACTCTAATCCTATAATGGAAGCTACAAAATGGAAAGCTAAAGTGGAACTTCTTTCACCATCTGAGTCTAAACTGGTCCCGTCTATTGAGAAACCACCCGAACTTGACCTTAAACAATTACCTAAAACTCTCAAGTATGCGTTTTTAGGTCCTTTTAAAACCCTGACCGTCATCATAGCTTCTAACCTTGATAAGGAACAGGAGGGTAAGTTGCTTAATGTTCTTAGAGAACATAAGGCAGCTATTGGGTGGATAATAGCGGACATAAAGGGAATAAGCCCCACTGTATGTATGCATCATATTGATCTTGAAGAAGATGTGAAAACGTTGCGTGAAATACAAAGGAGGCTTAACCCTAACATGAAAGAAGTTGTTTGGGCGGAGGTGCTTAAATTGTTAGACGTTGGTATCATTTACCCCATTTCAGATAGCACGTGGGTCAGCCCAGTTCAAGTTGTTCCCAAAAAGTCTGGGATTGGTTAAGTAGGATGTTGAGGAAATTTATTTAGAGGACCCCGGTTATCAAGATTGATTAATTCATGGTCCATGGTTGCTTGCATCGCTTGTCTGGCTGAAGACGTTAAACTTAGCGCTCCTGGGAGGAAACCCAACCTTTCATTTCATTTCTTTTTCCTAGTTAGTTAGTTCAATGTTTGTGGGTAACATTGCTGCAAACCCTCACGAGACTACAACTCGTCTACTAGAGGCAGCCTACGGGTTTAAAGGCTTGTTGCATATAGTAAATGCAATCGAGAGCACTTGTGAAAGTGGTGTAGGTAGGATTTTATTTTTGTTATTTTTGTTATTTTGCTTTTGTTGGTTTCTCTCTTGTGCTGACCCACCTTATGCTGATATCATTGGAAAGCCTCTTGATTCTTTCATCCAGGTACTATCTTTCCATCACTCCTCTTTTACTTTCATTGTCCCATGTGCATTGCATGCTTATTTCTTTTACATTGAGGACAATGTAGATTTTAGGTTGGGGGTGAGAGATTAGGTTACCGAATCAGTATTTTCTTGGTCTTGAGAAAAATTTTGTCTTGAGAAAAACTGTGAAAATTTTTAAATTTTTTCTGGAATTTCTTGTGCATTCGAAGTGATTTTGAAGGATAGTCGCGATTTTAGAATCACAAGATACAGAATATTGGTAATTTATGCCTCTGGGATTTAGCCATATGTTAGAATTCGCAGTTAAGTTTGAATTGTTAACCCATGATTAGAAGTTTTAAACATTGATTAAGACATGATTTCACAGGACACATCTCGCTTGCACATTAAGGTTTCAGTTCGATATTGAATTGTAGCTTGGTGATCATCAAGCATGAAAGGAACCAGCCTGAGAAAAATTTAGCATCAGTTTATAAAGAAGAATTGAAAGGGTGAGTAGAATAATCTTCACCATAGGTTTGCTCCCTGTAGGTGTAGATTCGATTCCCCATGGTTGACATTTAGAAAGAGTTAGGTGACTAGTTTTCACCATAGGTTTGCTCTCTATAGGTGAGATTTGATTCCCTCCTTAACATCACTTTTAATAAAAAGCTGAAGGAAAATGAAAGAATAATCTGTGAGGCACGTTTAGTTTTTGGGTGTCCTGAATGCTCTTGTTGCTTACCAATGGTATCATGAAATGGTGAAATGAATTTTAATGATGTTAAGCTGAGATTACACTATACACTCATGGAACTCAATGTTTAGAATTGTTTTCTAATTGATGGATTAATTCTTTGAAGTTGATTATGAAGTTTACCATATGCTTGAGTCCAGGAGAAAGTAATGCCCAACATTCATGAATCTTAGAATTCTAGTATCTGCATTGTTTTTCAAAAATCACTCGAGTTTTTAGAAATTATCCTATAATTCTCATTTTATTTTTCGCATACTTTGTTCGGGACTAGCAAAATGCAGGTTGGGGGTTGTGATGAGGGTTAAATATTGCATCTTAGACCCCAATTATCTCATGCTTTTGCGTACATGATAATGCTTAATGTCATACTTTAATCGTGTTTTTGTTGCAAGGTGTAATTAGGAGCTTGGACTGAAAAAGGATACTACGAGCATGGAATTAACACTCCGAAGTTACCAAAGCAAGGGACAGACTCCAGAAGACCAAGATTGATGGATTTACATGACAAAGATCCGAGGAAACCAACTCGTTCACGTCAAAGAGGCCCAAAAGTTGTCCAAGATGCAAGATCACAGGGTTTCCACCATCCATTCATCTTAAAACTTCATACGTGGTCTGAGGTCCGTAAATTAACTGTACATATTAAATTTCAGCCGTTGGATCACTGAGAAAGTGTACCAACAGACAGATCAGCCCCTAAACCATTAACTTGGGGCCCACCTACAATCTGGATATGCCTCAAATTTGTACTCAACGCATTAAATGAGGAGACATTAAATGGATGGATTAGACTTCTCAGAAACATCGTAGTGGACCCTACCCGAACAGCGCGTGTATACTACACTCATGCATCAGCCGTGCACTGTAGTCAAAGTCGGGTCAAACCGACTTTGACCACTCCAGCAGCAAAAATGGAAACTTTTGGTTTTTTTAACAGCGTCCGAAAAGAGATGGTCGGTTCGCAGTTGTGGGCCCCATACATTGTCCAAACGGACAATTCAGAACATCCATCAAAGTCCCTGGGTCTCTCTCATCCACGCCTAGTTAACATAATTGAAAAAGACAATGAATATTGGTTTTTCAACCGTTCAAAAGTGGAATGGATGGCAAGAAGCGAAATCAAATGGGCCGCATCAACAGATAGTAAAAACCGTCCACGCTCGACCGAAATTTTGTCCTGCATCTAATGGAAGGCTTGGATTCATCAAAATAACAACTAAGTGGGCCTCACCAACGTCATAGCGTGATCAGTGCGTGACCCTTGTTTCAGCGACCAGATGTTGGATGATGTTTTTGGCCATTGCACGATCATGGCCATGATCGGATAGAAGATCTGATCCGTACATCATGTAGCTCATTCAAAAATGTCCCAGGAGACGTTGATTTTACGGACAAAATGCAAGGAAAATGGAAGTTGCAAGGCTCCGATTTTGACTCTGTAATGGTTATACACACCACCGACTTCCAATTCGCAGACTGCTGTTCGTAAAGAGTTATTCCGCACCGACTCCAGCCTTATGCCAAAAATCGACTCTCCCTCCAGCCGACTCTTCCCTGCTTATAAAAGAGAGGAGAAAAATGAGAATAGGGGGAGAGTAGCTAGGATTCAATTCAACCTTGGGGAGACGTTTGGAAAGAAAGAGAGAGAGAGAGAGAGAGAGAGAGAGAGAGAGAGAGAGAGAGAGAGAGAGAGAGAGAAGGGAGAGATTGGAAAGGGATATGTTTTTTTTTTTTTAATGTTTTCCTTCTTTCTAATTGAATCATTGTTTCCCATGAGTTTCTAATTTATTAGCTAGGGCTGAGATGAAGCCCCTATTTTGAATGACTCTTGTTATGTGTTGATTTCATCTGAATTGATTGATTTATTTCTTTCTCTAGTGTGCTTAAATGAAAACTCCGTACTTCTCCACTCTATGAGCTTAACCAAAGTCTAGATGTGGATGTTGTTTGGAATCTTATTCTAGGTATGCTTGTGTCTGACCATGAACAGGTTTTCCTATAGAGAGAGATAGGAATCTACATCTATTCATGCTTAACCATGGATGGAAAGATGTGATCCTTGTGCTCCAAGGGAATTATACATCCTGTGTGCTTGACCAAGGACACAGAGTGTGCTTTATTTAGTAAATTTATATCAATCTGAATTAGGGTGAATCAACAAGTAAAACATGGGTTGTGATAATTAGGGGTGAATTCAAAAGTCCTAGTGTTCTCGTTGATTGAATTTTCCTTCTTGTTCTTAGTTGCTTTTTCATTGATTTTGTAGTTTGCTTAATCACTAGCTAAAATATTTGTTGGATTAGTTAAGAGGAATTATAAAATTCAAATTATGACAACCAGTCCTCGTGGGAACGATCTCGTAATATGTACCCTATCTACATCTAATTCATATACTTGCGAGTTTAAAATCATTAAAATTAAATTGGTTTAAATAAAACATCACTAAGTTCTAGTTCAGCTAGCCTAAGCTTGAAATAGCCCGAGAAAGTTTGGGTGAAATTCCAGCAATGCAATTTTTTGGAATTCGCAGGAATTCGGCCAGCCAAATTTGAACTTGGGCCAGCTGAATTTTGGATAATTCTTGTCCTGCGCAATCTAAAATCCATTGAACAAAATCTGGTGAACTCGAGCTAGTCGAAGTCAATCTTAAGCTTGTCAAAGTTTTAACTTCTTTGCTTATAAATTGAGTCTTGCTCTCATTTCAAATTACAACGAAAATTTACTTTAATCCTTCTGCAAGAGAGAGAGAAGCTTAAGGCCTCGACAAGCTGTCTATTGGTATTTATACATTTTATTTTAATAGCTTATTCAATTCCCTTTTTCTCAATATCATTTTAGACATAAGCTCAAAAAAAGGGGGTGGGGGTGAATAGGACTATGCCAAATAATCGAATAAATTGCTAAATATTAAATAAATTAGAGATCCTAATTGCCTTAATATTGAAATGTCATTTTCAACTGATTCGTAGGACAACCTTTACCCAAACAAATTTAGGTATGACAACCTTATTTCATGAATGTGATTAGAATCAAAACCCCAAACTAAGCAAGAGTAAATAAAATAAATCTTACGATCATTCACCACTTGTACTGAAAAGAAATTACAACCTTTCATTATAAAAATAATAAAAGCATTCACCACAAACACCAAGAATTATAGTGGTTCGGTGTGTCAACAACTGTTCTCAAACAGCCACACCTACTCCACTCCCAAAATTACTCTCCATGTAATCTTGGCTTTCACTATGAATAAGGTTTTCTCAAGGTCACCTTAAAACCTGATACAGTTGTGATTTTACCGAGCTATCACAAATAAAAAACCTCACTGAGATTTTTTGGTTATCTCAGAAAAACCAACACTGAGATTTTCTGACTATCTCAGAAAAACCAAATACAGAAAGTCAACAAATGTATAGTTATCTTCACCATAGAAGAAGCTGTAGCCGAAGAACTTCTTTTCTTGAATGTCAAATGTTCAATGTTTAGTTCGATAGAAAAGGTCCATGGTTCTATTGATTTTAATAAGATTAAAGTAATGGCTACTTGTATTAATTAATTTAAATCTCAACAAGAAGAGTAATATCCACTCTTTTTAGGATCAGAATGACAGAGTCTGAGATTAAGGAATTAAACAAAAAGCTATAAAAAGTAATTTATAAATATCGTTCAATAGCTTGAATATAAATGGAGCTTCTCTCTCACTTGTAGAAGAATTTGAATAGTCTTAAATGACTTTTTAGTTTGAGAGAGGACCTTAATTTATAGGCAAAGAAGTTGGTTCTTCGACTAGCCTAAGACAGTCTTCGATTGGCCCAAGCATTGGATTCTATTTCAACAGATTTTCAGATTTGAACGGTATAAGATATAAAAAATCTTTGACTGGTCGAGGGTGGACTTTAACCGGTTGAAGGTGGTCTTCGACTGGTCGAAGGTGCAAAAATCCGAACTGATTCAGTTGCTAGACTTCGAGCTGAGAAACCTAGGGCTAGTCGAAGATTGCCCTTTGACTGGTCGAGCAGGCCACTCAATTGACCAAAGAAGCAACAAATTTTTTATTTTTCTTCGGTTTGTTTTAGGATTGGCCGAGTAAACCTTAGGTTGGTCGAAACTTAACCAAACACAAGCATAAAATTCCAATTTTAAATAGTTTTTGAAAGCACCTAAACCTAAGGTCTTTCTAGGGTTTATTGTTCACAACACCATGTGTAGGGTCACTTTGTAATAATAATCTCAGTGAGACCGAGGTAGAATCCACATGGACTAATCTTGTGTGTATTCTGAAAGTAACTAGAACTAGAACTAGAAAAAGATGTGAACCTAATTTTGAATTAATTGAGAGAGTAATTGTGATTAAGTAATTAAAACTTGTAAATTTAAAGTTGGGAACTAGGGTTTCTAAGGATCCACTTGTAGCAATCAGGGTAATACTATACTTGATTTAAGGACAAAACTGGAATCAGAATCCTATCTTATCCAGTTGGAAGAAGAGACGGTCAGATCTCTGAACTTCTCATGAATCTAGTCATCAAAGAAGGATAATTGGGAAGATTGGAAGGGATTCCGTCACCTAACCATGCCCATGGGACGATGGTAAACAACAGGATTTACTAATCCATCGATTTCAAAATAAGAAAGGACGATATTCAAAGCTATCGCAGATTTATTTTAATTTATCACAACAAACCATTAAAAACTTAAAATATTCCTTATAATCAAACTAGAATCAAAGAGAGTTCAATATAAACATGAATCAAAGCAATAGAAACATCCCATCACGCTACAAGCTTCACTTCTTAGCCGTAGCTAAGAGGTTTAGTCAACCATAGACATGATTGAACTAAAATCTCTTAAGAAAAGCAAAAAATAAGTAAGGAAAATGAAGAAAAACTCCTGGTGATGGCTTCTCCATGCTTTTTCTCCACTCCTTAAACCTTAGAAGATGCCTAAGAACATCTTAGGGACCTCTATTTATAGTTTTGCAACTCCAACTTTCGCACCGAGTTGGAAAAATCCAGAAACCGCCTCAAATTTATGCAGTCCATATACTGTCCACGTAACCTTAGAGAGTTGAAGAAATCCTTTGATTGGTCGAGGGCACCTTCGATTGATCAAGGGTTTCCTTCGACTGGTCAAGGATGACAAGAATTGAGAGGATTTTGTTACTGGAGTACGAGTCGAGAATTCTTCGACTAGTCGAAGGAGGCAGATTTTTAGGGTTCCTTTTCTTCACTTCAAGTCTTCAATACTCTTCATTCCTCACTTGGTTTTCTTGGATCTTTGGCATGTGAATTCTTCATTCTTGGTCTCATATGATCTATCCCTGGCTTTGGTGATTCATGAGCGTTAAATCTATGCTTTTAGCATCCTTTTCAATTCAAGCTCTTAAATTCACCTTGCAACACAAACATGATTAAAATAGAACATTAAGCATTATCATGTTCATAAAACCAAGTAATAAATGAGATATAATATGTAATATTTGACTCTTAACACAATCCTCAACCAGCATTTTGTTACTCCCAAGCAAAGTATGTGAAAAATGAACTTCAATGCATAATGTTCAAACCATTTTCAAAAAATAATCTTTTGTGTAATCAAGTATGAATGAGTAGCCTCAAGATGAGAAAATGAGATTTTGAAGACATAGAGATGAATCACATAAGTAATCAATCAAATAAGTTCTTTATGCATTAAGTCAGAGCATAATTCGCATATCAAATTTTTTAATGTGCTTAGTGAAAATCATCTTACTTCCATAATAATACTATCAATTCATCATGTTAGCCATGTTTACCATATTCAGATTGGTTGAAAATTCAAGTACTAATTCCGAACTTATCCCCTTTTCCCTCTTTTTCCAGTTTTTAATTTTATATCGACGGTTAGTTTTTATTAATTCTTTTTATTTTTGCATTCTTTTACATTCTTTTCATTCTTTTGCATGACCTCTCTGTCGATCTCCTGTTTTTTAACTGGTTCTTTTTTTTCTTTTAAGGTGGATAAAATTCTCTAGACTAGATTCTCGTATCTATCAACGATTCACATACTAACAACCAGAACTTCTAGTATATCTCATAGAAGACATATTGACTGTGTTTTGTGATTTAACATGATATTCAAACTTCCTCTTAATTAATTGAGCGCAAGTACTTAGGTGATAAATTACTTAGATGACTAGACTTCAGTAATTTAAAATTCAATCTCTATCTTATCATACTCAAAGTATTCTTAAGTACACAATTCATTCCTTCTAAACAGATAAAAATTGAAATTTTTTCAAATTTTACTCAAAACTGTGAAAACACTAGTTAGTTTACCTAATCTCCCATCCCCAACCTAAAATATACATTGTCCTCAATGTAAAAGAAATAAGCATGATTTGTAAAAGAGACAACGTAATTAAAGGAGAAGTGATGGAAAGATAGTACCTAATGAAGGAATTTTGAGGCTTTTTCCAAACGATCTCAGTGTGAATGCGGGTTAGCATAAGAATTAAACAACCGAAAAGCAAACTATCCTAAACAAACGGAAACCAAACTATCCTAAAACAGCGGAAGCAAACTATCCTAATCTTAAATTCTATGAAAGCAAGAAACTTAACTATACCTCCGTTAGACTAGGAAGTCAATCCTGGTAAACAGGATCAATCAAAGGTGTGGATATATCCTCTGAATCAAATTTCTCAACAAATGGATTCAACTGATGTCCATTTAGTTTAAAAATATTGCCATTGTTTAGATTCTTTATCTCGATGGCCCCATGAGGATAGACATTAGTAACAGTGAAAGGACCGGTCCAACGAGATCGGAGTTTATCCGGAAAAAGATGTAACCGAGAATTGTACAAAAGGACTTTTTGACCAACTAAGAATGATTTCCAAAGGATGTTCCTGTCATGGAACACCTTCATCCTGTCCTTGTAAATTCTCGAGTTCTTGTATGCGTCATTCTGAATCTCCTCGAGTTCATTTAATTGTAGTTTGCGCAACGAGCGTTGTCTAAATTGAAGTTTAGATTTTTAATCACCCAGTAAGCCCTATGTTCCAACTCAACAGGCAAGTGGCAAGCCTTCCCATAGACAAGTCTAAAGGGAGACATTCCAATAGGGGTTTTAAATACACTACAGTAAGCCCATACAACATCGGTCAATCGGATTGGCCAATCCTTTCGATCAGGGTTAATTGTTTTCTCCAAAATGTGTTTGTTCTCCCTATTTGAAATCTCAGCTTGCCCACTTATTTGTGGGTGATATGGAGTACTCACCTTGTGAAAGATGCCATATTTCTTCATTAAGTTTGCAAATGGTCTATTACAAAAATATGAGCCCCCATCACTAATGATGGCTCGAGGCGTTTTGAACCGGGAAATGATGTTCTCTTTTAAAAACTTAATGACCGTTTGATGGTCATTGTTCCGACACAAAATCGCTTCAACCCATTTAGTGACATAGTCTACGGCAAGCAAAATATATAAATTTCCAAAGGATTGGGGGAATGGTCCCATGAAATCGATGCCCCAGCAATCAAATGCTTTAATGATCAGAATGGGGTTCGAGGGCATCATATTTTGACGGGATAATTGTAAATGTTATAGTGTAAATCTAGCACCTGAAGTGTTGTCAAATTTTGTTGTGCCAAACCATTTACAATTTGTATCAAACTTTCAATTGAATTGATTAGGTTCGTGAATTTTAAAGTTGTCTGCATCTTCATCGAACTTGCCTACATTTTCAAGTTAAAGAGAAGATTGTTAAAGTTCATGGTTTCAAGCTCAAATTTAAGAACTAAGGCACAAGAACTCAAGTTCAAGCTGGAAGTTCAAATATTGTACGCTAAAGACTTAAGAACTCAAGCGTAACTCAAGCTCATGTTCAAGAGATCGAACTCAAGCTACATGTATTACAAGAAATCAAGGTTCTGAAGCAAATGATGTTTCAATTATTTTAACTCACAAACAAGATATGGATGACCCTAGATTGACCATAGGTTGAGTCATATTCATTGTATATTTTATGTGGGTCATTTCATAAATTTATAAGTCATTTTCTCGACTAGTCTTAGTCCTTGTTCGACTAGTCCAAGTTCTGGCTTGACCAGTTTAAGAGTTTTCTCAACCAGTCCAAGGTTTGTTACAAATTTTTAAAATTTTCTATTGGACTCTCGATCAGTCCTGGAGACTACTCGACCAGTCGAGTGAACAGTGCTCGACCGATCGTGCAATGCTTAACTTAAAGTCCAATAAGCTTTTCTTATCCTACTCGACCAGTCGAGCAGGCTACTCGACCAGTCGAGTAATGATCTTATCTTATCACGTCAAAAATTTTAAAATATGGTTGGTCTTTCGACCAGTCGAACTGACCCTTAGACCAATCAAGTGAACGGTATTTTCACTTATAAATAGAGAATGAATTTCAGAGTTTTTTTATTCATTCTAACCTAAATCAAGACATCACTCTAAGAGATAAGTTTATGAATTTATTAAGCGATATTGTGCTCATTTTAGATTCTTTTTATTAGCTTTTGTAATTTAATTTTGTGATCCTCATTCTAATCTTATATTAAAGAAGGAATTTGTGTTTTACCCTTTCTTGAGATTAAAATCAAATCAAGCTAGCCCAGGTTGATTTAATTAAAAATTATTTAGAACTAGAACCTTTTCATCTATGAGACTGAATATTGAACATCTTCGTCCACATCGAATTGGTTGTACCGGGCTTCTTCAGAAGGAGAATTTTCAGATAAGTACTATTTATATTTTGTATATCTTTTCTGGTTTGTGAGGTTGTGTCAGGAAAATCTCATTTTTAGTTTTGTCTGAGGTAATCCAGAAAATCTTAAAGTGTGGGATTTTTGTAATTGTGTAAGCCCAACTAAAGACACAATTATGAATGTTTTAAGGTGAAGCTTCAAAAGCCTTTTTCATAGTGAAAGCCAATATCCCGTGGGTGTAGATATTAAGAGTAGAGTAGTTGTGTGGCCGTTTTCTAACAGTTGATGTATACACAAACGAACCATTATAATTCCTGGAGTTGTGGAGGATGTTTGGATTTGCTTATGTGTGTGAATGTTGTAATTTACTTTGAGCATTTGTAGTGAATGGTGTAACTTATTTTATGCACTTGTGGTGAATGTTGTAATAACTTAGTTTATTTTCTTTGCCTCTTTATTGGTTTGGGTTTTTTATACTTACAAATGTTCTAGTAAGGTTGACCTACCATAAGCCTTTGGTTTTTGGTGTTAGGTTGTCCTTAGAACTAAGTTTGTATCAACCTCTCAAGACTAGTACATTTGAGGTTGCTATTTACTTGTGCTTTTTTCCTTTTTGATTGTGCTATCTATCTTTATATTCCATATTTATTTTTAAATTTAGCATAGTCCTATTCACCCTTCGCCTCCTAAGATGTTTAGATTGGCCTTTTCAAGTGGTATCAGAGCCTAATAGCTCTTTTTTATTTGGATTAACTTCCTAAGCTAATCGATCTGAGCTTATAAGATGTCAAATTTTGATAGCCTCTTAATTACTAGGCCTCTACCTTTTGATAGCTTCAATTATGCCTATTAGGAAGCCAAAATGAGGATCTTTTTAAGGTCCATAGATGAGAGCGTGTGGCAAGCCACAGTGACTAGATAGAACCTACCCACGACTGAAGTTCAAGGCACTGATGGAATTAAATCTGTTAATGTTACACCTTATTTTTTGTGGACCGCACTTTAGAAAAATGAGAGTAGTGCCAATGCAAAGGCTTTAAATGCAATCACTTGCGCACTATCACCGGATGAATTCAAAAGAATTATATCTTGTGATACTGTAAAGTAAGCCCGAGATATTCTATAAATGACACACGAGGGTACGACTATTGTCAAGAAATCTAAACTTTAAATCCTCACCACTCGGTTTGAGGAGATACATATAGAAGAAAGTGAAACTTTCATAGACTTCTATACTAAATTAAATGACATAGTCAACTCTATGTGGGGTCTTGGTGATAGTATCCTAGAAAGAAAAGTTTGTGTAAAGATATTGCGCTCATTGCCTGATAGGTTCAATTCTAAGGTCATCACCATTCAGGAACTTCGTGATATGGATAATATGAGGGTTGAAGAGCTTGTTGGTTCTTTACAAACCTACGAGTTAAAATTTAAGGCTCCTAAAGGTAAGTCCTTATCCCTTAAGTCTTCTAAAAATATTTCTCATCACAGAGCTAGTAATTCTGCTTGTGAAAATTTTGAAGATAATATGACACTATTAGCCAAGAAGTTTTATAAAATTTTCAAAGGCAAAAGAGGGTAGATTTTCAAAAACCTTCTGAAAAGAAAAGGACTAGATCTAAAACTTGAAAATCTATTAAAGACATCCAGTGTTTCAACTGCCATGAATGCGGGCATCTGGTAAACAAATGTCCACAAAGGGACAAACCTAAGAAGAAAGGTATGTTGGCCACATGGGATGAGTCATCTTTCTCTGAAGCTTCTTCTGAGTCTGGTGATTCTGAACCCGAGTCTACTAATGAGGTCAAAACCATAATGACTCTAGCCAAAGTCACTTCCTCAGACAGTTGTAATTCAACTTATGATGAAAATCTGAGAAGTGACCCTGAAAATGATAATGATTTACAAGATGCCTATAATGCCCTATAAGGGAAAGTTGCAACATAGGTATAAAACTAAAACTTAAAAAAGAAAAGTTTTTAAAGTTAAAAGAAATTTTTGATAACTTAGTTTTAGAAAAATCACAATTTTCTGATTGTTTTGAAAAAGCTAAGTGTGATTTAGATTTCGAAACATCCCAAGTTGAAAACCTTAAATCAGAAAATGAAAAACTAAAACTAGAAATCTCCTCTCTTGAGTTTGAAGGATACTTGGAGGTATGCCCAGGGCGATCCTAAACTAGAAAGACTGCTAACCAGATCAAGGAAATGTGACAATAGATCTGGTCTGCGCTACGATAAGAATACACTGCTTAAAAGTAAGTCCACTCCTAAGTTTGTTAAAGGGGAGTCCTTTAACTCAAAAGGGAAAAGTCTGAATCAAAATAGTTTTAAAATTTCTAAAACTTTTTAGGCTATGAAATCTAAAAGCAACCATATCAATTATAGAAATCAGAATCATAACCCCTTAGCTGAGAAAATTGTTGATTTACTCAAGGAGCTTCTAAAATCTAACTCAAATGATAGAATGTATAACAACTATAAGCATAGAAAAACCAACTATACTCCAAAATCCAAAACAGTAATGAAATGGGTCCCTAAGGTTGCTTGTCTGGTTACCCACACCACTTTCAAGGCTTCGAGTCAATCAAAGTGATACCTAGACAATGGTTGCTCTAGACACATGATAAGTGACAGATTTGTTCACCAATCTCAAACATATGACTGATGATTCAGTCACATTTGGTGATGGCACCAACTGCAGAATTTTTGGCCAAGGTACAGTTCAACTCTTTAATCTTCCTCTATTTGAGAATGTTTTATTTGTAAAAGGTCTTAAACATAATCTCCTAAGCATTTCTCAAATTTGTGATAATAAACATAGCGTCAAATTTACCAACCAAGGGTGTGAGATTTCTAATGAGAACGGTTCTGTGATATTAACTAGTCATAGAACATTTGAGAACTACTATATAGTCAGTGATTCAAGCTCGTCTAAGTTATCGTGTTACATGGTCCAAACCGATGAGACCGATTTATGGCATAATCACCAAGGACATGTACACTACTGTAGTCTTTATAGACTGAGCAAAGGTGAAGTAATAAGAGGTCTACCTAAGATTAAGAAATTGGATAAAATTTGTGGCGAATGTCAGATTAAGAAATAAACTAGGAGTGCTCACAAGAAAGTGAACTCCAGTACCACATCCAAACCTCTTGAACTCCTCCACATGGATCTCATTGGGCCTACTAGAATAGAGAGTCAAGGTGGTAAGAAATATATTTTGGTAATAATAGATGATTTTACCAGGTATACACGGGTAGTTTTTATGAGAGAGAAATCTAAAACTCTCGATGAAGTGAAAAGGGTACTCAAGCGTATCCAAACAGAGAAGGAATCACATGTCTTTAAAATCCTTAGTGATCATGGTTCTGAATTTGACAATAGCAGTTTTGAAAAGTTCTGAGTGATCATGGTATATCACATGAATTTTCTGCTCCTAAGACACCTCAACACAATGGAGTTGTTGAAAGAAAAAATCGTGTGCCTCAAGAAATGGCTAATGTGATGTTAAACAACATGAAACTTCCTAAAAATCTTTGGGCTGAAGTAGTGAACACGGCTTGTTATATTATTAACTATGTTTATACTAGAAAGTCAAATAATAAGACCGCATATGAACTATGGTTCGATAATAAACCAACAGTCAAATACTTTTGAGTTTTTGGAGCAAATGCTATATTCTACGTGATCGAGAAAATCTAGGAAAATTTGACACTAAGAGTGACGAGGGTATTTTCCTAGGATATACGCTAAATAGTAGCGTATCATGTTCTCAACAAAGGACTAGTGTAATTCAGGAGTCCATTAATGTAGTTATAGATGATCACTTGAATACACCCATCTCAAGTTCAGAAGATGATGAAGTCTCTTTGTTTGATAAACCAGACTCTTCATCTAGTCAAATGACACTGAACTGTGGTTAGTTAAAGACTATCCAGCTGATCAAATACTTGGGAACCCTCTCACTGGTATGCGCACACATAGATAATTAGAAAACATTTGTAATTATGTGTGCTTCACATACCAGATTGAGCCGGCCAACGTAAAAGAAGCACTTGCTGATGAAAACTAGATAGTGGCTATACAAGATGAGCTTAATCAATTCGTAAGGAATGACGTATGGTACATAGTTCCTAGACTTAATGATAAACACATTATTGGAACTAAATAGATTTTTAAAAATAAGTCAGATAAACTTGGTAATATTATAAGAAAGAAGGCTAGATTGGTTGTACAAGGGTACACTCAGATAGAATGTATTGATTATGATAAAACTTTTACCCTAGTAGCTCGTCTTGAATCTATTAGACTGTTCATATCCATTGCTTGTTACAAAAAATTCAAAATTTATCAAATGGATGTTAAGAGTGCTTTCTTAAACGGTGATCTACATGATGAAGTATATGTAGAACAACCTATTGGTTTTAAAGACCCTAAACATACTGATCATGTTTATCGCCTGCAAAAGGCACTCTATGGATTAAAACAAGCTCTCAGGGCATGATACGAGAAATTGACTAGTTTTTACTAAGTCATAACTTTATAATGGGGAGGGTTGATAAGACACTTTTTGTAAAGAAACACAATGATCACATACTGATAGTACAGATATATGTTGATGACATTATCTATAGATCTACCTATTCTAACATGACTATTGAGTTTGCAGATTTAATGAAGTCCAAATTTAAAATGAGCATGATTGAAGAATTGAACTATTTCTTAGGTTTGCAAGTAAAATAGCTTGTTGATGGGTTCTTTATCTCTCAAACCAAATGCGCTCTAAACTTGGTGAAAAAGTTTAGTTTTGAGAGCGGTAAAAATTTTGATACTCCTATGAGTACGACACTTAAACTCTCCAAGGATTCGACAGGTAAAAGTGTAGATCTTAAGTTGTATCGCAGCATGATAGGTAATTTATTATATTTAACTTCGAGTCGACCTGATATTGCATTCAGTGTAGGAATCTGTGCTAAATATCAATCGGACCCTAAAGAGTCCCACCTGATTGTTGTAAAGCACATTTTGAGATATGTCACAAGTTTGGCAAAACTTGGCCTTTGGTATCCTCATGATACTAATGTTCAATTAGCTGGTTATTCGGATGCTAATTGGGCTGGTAATATTGATGACCGGAAGTCTACCAGTGGTGGATGTTTTTATGTCGGAAACTATCTAGTTTCATGACATAGTAAGAAACAGAGTTCTGTATCACTTTTCACTGCTAAAGCTGAGTATATTACAGCCGGTAATGCATGCACCCAGCTTGTGTGGATGAAGAGGATGTTAAGTGATTATGGATTTGCACAAGATTCTATAGTGTTGTATTGCGATAATTCTAGCACAATTAACATTTCTGGAAATCCAATTTGGCATTTACAAACTAAGCATATTGACATTAGATATCATTATATTCATGAATTAATAGAAGATAAGATTATTTCTTTGGATTATATTCAGAGTGAAAATCAACTTGCAGACATTTTTAGAAAACCGCTTGAGAAAAACAGGTTTGCTAAATTAAAATTGGATATGGGTATGTGCAATATGATCTGAATTGCTTGTGTTTATTTATACTATATTGCATGTTTAATTTTTTGGCAATATCAAAAATATGGAAAAATGTAAAATTTATGAGGTGCACGACCAGTCGAGTACACGCTCAACCAGTCATGGCACGACCGATTAAGTATATACTCGACTAGTCGAGTTGCTCAGGTTTAAGGCTTTTTATTATGCAAAAAACTTTTTTTCCTCCATTTTTTCATCTTCCCCAACTAGCCCTACCATGACCAGTCGAACCCACCTTCGATTCCGTCATGGTTAGTGCATCTTTTTCATTTTCCTTATGGATTTAGGTTCTTTGCACTTCTGTTTCCTTGATTTCGTAGTTTATTTCAAAGTTTTTGGTGGTTTATTGGGGTTTCTAGCAAAATTTTTGATTTCCTTGAAACCCATCTTTCCTTTCTTGTATTACTTATATTTTTTGTATTCTTTGTGCTATGGAAGGTAGAAATAAGAAGAGATCCTCTTGTGGTCCCTTTTCTTCCCGTTCCACATCAATTACGATGCATCATCTTTGCTCACCCGATGAAGACCCCAAATATGTGCGGGATATTTATCTCCACAATGTAATTGTTGAGCGAATAGTTAACTCCAATCATTTGAGTCCTTTCAATATTATTCCCCTCCTTGAAGCTGTAGGATGGGCTAACATTTTGAATTGGGGCGGTCCTGCATACCGTTTCATTGCGCAGGCCATGTTTGCTTGTATAATTGACTTCTCTACTGAGAATTTAACTTTTATTGTGTCAACTAGATAAGGTCCAGTTGATGTAGACTATCACTTGATATCTGGATTGATGGATATTCCTGTGAATGATGAAGGAATACCTATCTTTACCTTAGTGGCTAGACCTTTTGAATTTGAAAAACGTTTGATAACTAGAGTGTTATGCAACATGAATGCTAAATGAAACTCTTATATTGCGCTCAGTTCCAAATATATGTTACCCAGATACAGGATTCTTCATCGTTTTTCATCTCTAATGTGTATCCTAGGTCTGGTAATAAAAATGAGCTAACTTCTTTCATGGCTTGCATACTTCACTCAGTTGTTACTGGTGTTCATGTATGTCTTCCATCTCTTATTTGTTACATTATCACTCAGTTTCGTCTCCATCCTGGTCATAGTAATATTCCTTTTGCATATCTTATTACCATCTTAGCTACCCATAGTCTTGTGGTTATGCCTATTGGAGAAGCTCCCATATCCTATCTACCCTTTAACAATTCAAATATTAATAAGATGAATCTGAGGTTGGATCCTGGCCAAGTTGATGGGGGCACTGGTGGAGCTGCTGAAGAAACTGGAGAGGAAGATGCTTTGCCTCCTGATTATGTTAATATGGATGACTTGTTTGATGAGATAGAATCTGATTCTGCGGCTGATCCAAATTTTCAACAATCTGATTTTAATGAGCGTATGAGATTCCTAGAGGAAAAGGTGAAAGGTCTGCATGTGGCCTAGGAACATCAATTCAAATACATGTGCAAATACCTTAGGCTCATTAACAAGGGACTACATCAGATAGCTCCATCTATTCCTGCTCCATCATTTGAATCTAACTAGCTTTTTATTTTATTTTGGATATGTATTAACTCTTTCTACTCTTTGTGTGTTTCGATAATTCTTGGTCTTATACTTTTACTTCTTACTATGTGGACATGATATTGTGCCTTAAGTTGATATTACAATTGTCATGATGATGTTCTTTCCTCTCTCATTTCATTTACATCTCTTATCTTTATATGTCTTTCCTTTGTCACATTGTGACAAAAAGGGGGAGAAATTGTGGAGATGATTGTGTGATTGTGGAATATGGAATGTAGGGATGTATATGGATTTTTTTTTTTTTACAGGTTCTGCAAATCACCTTTCCTGGAATGAGGGGGAGTAATGGAATGAGGGGGAGATGATTGTTGATCATTTGTTGTTCATATAGTGCATGATTCATTATTGTGCGTATAACTGGTGCATGATTTTTTATTATGCATGATTTTTTATTTGGTTTTGTCACAAATTTGACAATGGGGGAGATTGTAAATGCTATACTGTAAATCTAGCACCCGAAGTATTGTCAAATTTTGTTGTGTCAAACCATTTAGAATTTGTATCATGCTTTAAGTTGAATTGATCAGATTCGTGCATTTTAAAGTTGTCTGCATCTTTGTCAAACTTGCCTATATTTTCAAGTTGAAGAGAAGATTGTTTTTGTCCGTGGTTTCAAGCTCAAATTCAAGAACTAAGGCTTAAGAACTTAAGTTTAAGTTTGAAGTTCAAATACTGTACGGTAAAGACTCAAGAACTCAAGCCTAACTCAAGCTCATGTTCAAGAGATCGAACTTAAGCTTCACGTATCACAAGAAATCAAGATTCTGAAGCAAATGATGTTTCAATTGTTCTAACTCACAAACAAGGTATGGATGACCCTGGATTGACCATAGGTTGAGCCATATTCATTGCATATTTTATGTGGGTAATTTCATAAGTTTATACGTCATTTTCTCGACTAGTCTTAGTCCTTATTTAACTAGTCCAAGTACTGTCTCGACCAGTCTAAGAGTTTTCTCAACCAGTCAAAGGTTTGTTGCAATTTTTTAAAAATTTCTATTAGACTCTTGACCAGTCCTGGAGACTGCTTGACCAGTCGAGTGACCGGTCGTGCAGTGTTCGACTCAAAGTCTAGCAAGCTTTTCTGGTCCCACTCGACTAGTCGAGTGCATTGCTCGACCAGTCGAGCAGGCTATTCAACTAGTCAAGCAAGCCACTTAACCAGTTGAGTAACGATTTTATCTTATCACGCCAGAAATTTTGAAATGTGGTTGGTCCTTCGACCAGTCAAACCGACCCTTAGACCAGTTGAGTGAACAGTATTTTCACCTATAAATAGACCATGAATTTCAAAGTTTTTTCATTCATTCTAAGCTAAATCAAGACACCACTCTGAGAGATAAGTTTGTGAATTTATTAAACTATATTATGCTCATTTTAGATTTTTTTTATTAGCTTTTGTAATTTGATTTTGTGATCTTTTTTCTAATCTTATATTAAAGAAGGGATTTGTGTTTTACCCTTTCTTTAGATTAAAACCAAATCAAGCTAGCCCAGGTTGATTTAATTAAAAATCATTTATAACTAGAACATTTTCATTTATGAGACTGGACATTGAACATCTTCGTCTACATCGAATTGGTTGTACCGGGCTTCTTCAGAAGGAGAATTTCCAAATAAATACTATTTATATTTTGTATATCTTTTATGGTTTATGAGGTTGTGCTAGGAAAATCTCATTTTTTGTTTTGTCTGAGGTAATTCTGAAAATCTCAGGGTGTGGGGTTTTTGTAATTGTGTAAGCCCAACTAAAGACACAATTGTGAAGGTTTTAAGGTGAAGCTTGGAAAACCTTTTTTATAGTGAAAGCTAATATCCCATGGGTGTGGATATTGGGAGTGGAGTAGTTATGTGGCTATTTTCTAACAGTTGGTGTCACACCCCAGACTCGGTGACCGGATTCACAAGGAACCCGATAGCCGGTTCCGGCCGCAACAGCCTCTGTAGTACCCCATTCTCAGTTCCTAGCTCAAGTTCCGATCCTAGGATCCCACAAGGAGGATTTCCATATCATAATTCTAATCCAATTGAGCATACCCAAGATTATAGCAAGTAAATCTCAGAAAATAAACAAGGAATACACTACAAAATCCACTAAGAATTTAAACTTTACAGGTATTAGGCTCAAAAAGAAATACATAATATAGAAAGAAGGGAAGGAAAGGTTTGCAACTAGGGTCCTCAACACGCTCTAATCAAATGCTTCACCACTACTGCGCCGACCTAGGATCACCTGCACGCATCAATCGTGCATAAGCTTATAGAAAGCTTAGAGGTGGGTGTAAGGTGTATGACAATGGTGCTCAAAAGAAATAGAAGGATGCAGAGGGAACCATGAATAATACCAATGCCACTAGTCATACCAAGGCTAAGCTATGAATGCAGTAAACTGTACCAAGGCCATGTAATGCAATACATGAGTACTAGACACTATACCAAGGTGAAGCAATAGAAGGCTTATATAGCCGATGCAAATGCAACGCGAAGTAATGCAGTCCTTATAACCAATCCATATATTAAGTACAGTTCCATCATAAAGAATTCACTGGGGTCAAGTACACTATAGGATGACTGCCGCTCTGCAAGACCCGCACAGTCAAATGAGCATAGGAGACCTCACTACCCGCCTGTGGACAGCCAATCACCAATGAGGCTCGACGGTAGCGGACCTATTCATGAACTAGTCAAAGTCAGCCTAGTTATTGCCCTCTCTCTCAGGCGGGTAAGGCCACACCCCATCCCGACTGACCACGTTGCAGTGGGAGACGCGGCCTTAAAGTATAAAGGCACTCGTGCGCTCATGTTTTCCACTCGGCCTCGGCATTAAGGTATCCCCTTGGTATCGTGGAAGTTTAGGGGCTTTCACCCAAGGATATCCTATGCACCCCAAATGCTCAAGAATCATTTTCGGTGTCCACACATGGCCATCCACGATATCTCTGTGGAGGCTACAACCTTGATGAAGCAAGTGTAAATATCTACATGCTATGCAATACTAGATACATGAATCATACAATCATCCATGTATCAATCCCAAGCATCCACCATGCTTAAGAGGGTAAACTTTATCCCTCAGGGAGATACCAACATGTCCTACACAATGGCGTAATCATGGCCAATTATACTTCAACTAAGGATGTATATGATGTGTATGGGAGTGGGCTATGAAGATCAATAGAGGTGCCAATGAGGTGAAGATGAACTCTCTACCTAACCATGAAGGGTTTAGGTACTTAACCAATTCCCATAAGGAATATATAACTTCTAGTGGGGGCCTATTTACCTGGGGTAGCCCACGAGACTAAGTATACAAGCTACGGGCCTAAATAATATAGAGATGGGCCTAGCAAGAGACTAAGGTGGGTATTCAACCACACTTAGATATAATGGGCCTAGAGGGGTTCAAATGAGGACATTCAACCACCATTGCCCCAAGGCATCCAACCACAAACCATAAGCTACAAGGCCCAAGGCCCACATCCAATCCATGTACATAAGTCCCATAGAAAACATTAAGAATTATGGGTCCAATCCATCCATAACAACATGGGCCAAAGGATGGGAATCAAAGCCCAAAGCCCAAGTTCCAATGGCCATAAAAATCCAAGCATTTAGATGGACTTAATGGGTAGCCCATGTACATAATTACATGGCCCAAAAACACATTTAAGTTGGGTGAAGTGGGCCCCACTACATCAGCTCAATAATTAGTAATTTAAATGGGTATTCAAGGGCCCAAATTCACCTTTTTCCTCAACCCATAAGTCCAGCAAATGGTGAAAGGTCAGCCCAACACATGGTTGGCCTAGGTGGGACATTCCAGCCTAATCTGGGCCCACTAGAATGTGCCAAAATCTGGTATGAGTTTGGGTCCCACAAATGGTCATAAATGGTGGCCCAAAACATGCACCAATTGAGCCCAAAATATTCTAAAGAATAGGTGAGCAACAAGTACCCAAAACCCCTCAATGTGGTGGGCCCCCAATTCCAATAAAAATTCAGCCATACAATGTATATTTAAATGGCCATGGCTGGACTTTCACTCCACCTAATTTCCTAAGCCTACAAAGGCTAAGAAACTTGTCAAAATGAGTGAGAATTTATTTCCAAAAGAGTTAGCACTTCTTATAGGGGGCCCCACCAGATGGAGGAGGGGATTTGTCAACCAAAACCAAGTGGGCCTGCTATTGGAATGCAGGCCCAGTAGCAGCCCCAAGCATGGGCATCCCAAGGGAGGGACGGCCCAAGGCCATGGACGGCCTGGCCATGCATTACATCAAGGTGGGCTCCACACGTCCAAGTTGGGTCCCACATGGGACGTCCACCCAGGGTGGACCCAACCCCCACGTGGCCCACACCCAAAGGGGAGGACGGCGTGGATGAAAAACATACATCATGGTGGGCCTGGCCAAGGACGGCTAGCCCATGGTGGACGTCCACCAGCTGGACGTCCATCATGGACGGCTGGTCCAGCTAGTTAGCCCCATAAAAAATGGCCCCAAGGGCCTCTAGAACATTACAAAATGGGCCCCACAAGCATGCACAAAAGCCCCAATGGGTTGGGCCCAATAAGTTTCACAATTACAAAGAAGACAGCAAGGTAAAAACAAAATTCTGCAACATACATGTTGCTGTCCTGATTTTAGGCACTCCAATAGGGTGGGGTTCATGGCCTCTAAAATTTCTAAAATGAGGGCCAAGGTCCCTCATAATGTACACAACAAGGTGGGACCCAGAAAGGTGGCCCACCATCAGAGAAAATATTTTTAAATTAAGGTTTTATGGGACAATGTTGTTAGACTACACAACAGAAATTTCTGTTAGTCCACCATATTGGCCCACCCTTTTGGAGGCTCAAATGGGGTTAGTTCGGGCTGAAATTTGGCATGCTTATAGATGGGATATACACCTTCAAGAATCATATATTATATGGTACCAATCTCCCCACCAAATGCCCAAAAATCAGGCCTCAAGATGGCCCAAAAATCTGTTTAGACAGTTCTGGACAGCAACATATATCTTAAAACATTATTTAAAAGGGGATTTAATCCCAGAAAATCATGGTATGGTCCACCCAAGTGGGCCCCACAAATATCCAAACCATCCCATCATCTAAAACCCCTTTACATGTGCCCCATTTAGGTGGAATTTAAGGCCACATGTCCAAGGGATGGATTGCCTTGGGCATCCTCCCTCCATGGACAGCTTGGACTTTGTTGGTCCACAAGGTGGGCCACACACTCATGATCAGAAACAATAATCAAGAAAGAAGAAAGAAAACAACCATAAGAGAAGGGTCTCCGCCTCATTGAGGCCCTTCCCTTCATGACACATGCATACACATTTCATTAAGTCAATATGTATAAGATCAACATGATCAAGGCTATCTACTTGGAATCTATTATGGAGATCCAATCTCCACCAAGGATCAAGGGTCTAGATGACCAAAATATCCCTGATCTAAGGAAGGAAAGAGCATGAAGGGATTCATGGAGAATGGTCCCTTGCATGCACATGCATGCAATGTAGGATAGGTTACAAGCCAAATCCATGGAGTCTTGGGGCCACCATCATCACTTGATGGTTCCCACAAGCTCCATCAATGGAAGAAGAACAAAGAACTAGAAGAGATGAAAGGAAATCTGAAATTTAGACATACAAGAACACCCACCTATAGATCAAGCTTGAAAGTTACACCATCATGATCTAGAAGCTTCAAGGATCATGAATCTAAGGTTGAGATGAGTTGATGAAGGGTAGATTAGGAGGTGTTAGAGAGAGAAGAGGCTGGAAATGGAGGGGAGCTGGGTCGTTGGGGAGTTGCTAGGGAGAGGAGAGAGGAGAAAGTAAGAGAGAAATGAGAGGAAGAGAGAGGATTTTAGGAGTTGTAGAAAAGCAATCATCACTCTCTCTCCTAAATAAAAGAAAAGTCATCATTGACCTATGGTGATGTAAACAATGTTGCCAGGTTATAGGCTTTCTAGAAAATTTAAGCCTAGGAAGGACATCATCACTATATGGAAAAACGTGCAAGGCCATGGTAGGGTCCATCAATCACACATCAATGGCCCAAATTAAATGTTGCTCATAACTCATGATGTACACGTCAGATTCATGCACGGGACACGACATTGGAACTGCGGCGCCGATACGGACAAGATGGCATAGGTTACGGGTCAATCCGAGTCGGGTTAATGTGACCAAACTCAAGGACGACCGTAAACACTACCCGAAGGTTGCAAGCCACCAGGATTTGACCGGTAGGACAGCGTGACCTGAAAAAATGGTATGCACACTTGGGTTAAGGTCTTATAGTTAGTGTACACACAAATGAACCACTATAATTTCTGGAGTTGTGGTGGATGTCTGGATTTACTTATGTGTGTGAATGTTGTAATTTACTTTAAGCATTTGTGGTGAATGGTGTAATTTATTTTATACACTTGTGGTCAATTTCATAATAACTTAGTTTATTTTCTTTGTCTCTTTATTGGTTTGGGTTTTTGATACTTATAAACATTTTAATAAGGTTGTCCTACCATAAGCCTTTGGTTCTTGGTGTTAGATTGTCCTTATAACTAAGTTTGTATCAACCTCTCAAGACAAGTGCATTTGAGGATGTTATTTACTTGTGCTTCTTTCCTTTTTTATTGTGCTATCTATCTTTATATTCCGTATTTATTTTTTAAATTTGTCATAGTCCTATTCACCCCCCCCCCCCCTCTTGGACGTTTAGCTCGGCCTTTTCAACAATGCTTCCAATTTTTGACAACGCTCACAAGCTTTGCAAAACTCATGAGTGTCCTTGAACATAGTGGCCCAGTAAAAGCCGCACTGCAAAATCTTGGCCTTTTTAGCAGAAAAGTGACCACCACAGGCCTGAGAATGGCAGAAGGAGATGACACTTTTTTGTTTATTGTCTGCCACACATTCCCTTAAGATTTGGTCTGGACAATATTTAAACAAATATGGATCATCCCAGAAGAACTTATGAACCTCGACGAAGAATTTTTTCTTATCTTACGCAGTCCAATGTGTTGGTGTGAAACCTGTGATAAGATAATTAGCAATATTAACAAACCAAAGTGAATGGGAGACTTTGAATAATTGCTTGTCAGGGAACATGTCATTTATAAGTGTCGTCTCAAGGGAATCAGAGCGATCAAGGCGGGAAAGATGGTCAGCCAGTACTTTCTCTACTCCATTTTTATCTTTTATTTTCAAATCAAATTCTTGTAGTAGGAGGATCCATCTTATTAGGTGGGGCTTATCATCATTCTTAGAAAGAAGATATTTGAGCGCCGCATGATCTGCGTAAATGACGATCTTGGATCCGATCAAGTAGGACCTAAATTTATCCAAAGTGAACACTACGGCTAAGAGTTCCTTTTCTGTAGTAGAGTAATTCACTTAGGTAGGATTTAGAGTTCTACTTGCGTAATGAATAATGTAGGGCTTCTTTTCTTTTCTCTGGCCTAAAACCACCCCAAGAGAATAGTTAGACGCGTCGCACATAAGTTCAAAAGGAATGCTCCAGTCAGGTGGCTATATGATAGGTGCAGTAGTTAACATGCCCTTGAGCTTAGTAAAAGCGTCTTGGCGTGCTCACTCTACTCGTATGGTGCATCATTTTGAAGTAGATTACATAGAGGATGAGAGAGGTGACTAAAGTCCTTTATGAATCTTCTGTAAAATTCGGCATGTCCTAGGAAGGATCGTACGTCTCGTATGTTCTTAGGTGAAGATAGGTTCGAGATAAGATTAATTTTATCCTTATCTACCTCAATTCCCTTGGACGAGATGATGTGTCCAAGGACAATTCCCTTACGAACCATAAAGTGACACTTTTCCCAATTCTTTATCAAGTTCTTTTCCTCACATTGCTTCAGCACATTTTTAAAAATGTCCAAACATTCGCTGAAGGATGGACCAAAGACCGAGAAGTCGTCCATGAAGACTTCTAAATATTACACCACCATGTTAGAAAAAAATACTCAACATGCATCAATGAAAAGTGGTGGGGGCATTACATAGCCCAAATGACATCCTTACATAAGCAAAAGTACTGTAAGGACATGTAAATGTGGTCTTTTCCTGATCTTCAAGGGCTATCTCGATCTGATTATAACCCGAAAAACCATCGAGGAAGCAATAGTAAGAGTGACCAGCTAGCCTTTCCAAAAATTGATCGATAAAGGGCAAAGGAAAGTGGTTCTTCTTCATGACGGTATTCAACTTCTTATAGTCAATGCACATTCTCCAACCAGTAGTGATCCTAGTTGGCACGAGTTCATTATTGGCATTGGCTATGATGGTGATTCTAGACTTCTTGGGAACCACCTGAATTGGACTTACCCATTGACTATTGGATATTGGGTATATGATACCTACATCCAATAGCTTAAGAACCTCGGCCTTAACCACTTCCTTCATGTTTGGATTTAGTCTACATTGTGGTTGTCGTGAGGTATTCCCATTATCCTTAAGATGAATGCGGTGAGTACAAATCAAAGGGTCAATTCCCTTGAGGTCTGCAATCGACCATCCAAGGGCTCCTTTATGCTCAATGAGAGTAGAGATGAGCATACTCTCCTGTTCTTGCTCAAGGTGGGAAGAAATTACCATCAAGTATATCTCATCTTGACCTAAATAGACATATTTCAAATTAGAGGGTAAAGGTTTTAGGTCAAGCTTCGTTGCATTGAAGTTAGACGGTAGAGGCACTACATTAGTTTGGGGCAATTCTTTAAATTGTGGCCTCCACCAGTTAACTTCAAGTACCGGCATGGTATCCAGCATAGTCCCCATCTCCCTAATCATATCATCATCAAAATCATGGGAGTGGGCCAGACATGTCTCTAGAGGGTCAGAGGATAAGGTCAGAAGTGCTCTATCTTCCATGAAAGAATCAATCAGGTTAATATTGTGGGAATCATCTTTATCCTCTAACTGTCTGCCTGTGTTAAAAAAGATATTCAAGTCCAAATGTCATATTCCCGAAAGACATACTCATGACTCCATTCCTGCAATTAATGATTACGTTTGAAGTGGCAAGGAATGGGCGACCAAGAATGACGGAAATTTGAGTACTCATGTCCACGATGGGTTGAATATCTAGGATGATAAAATCTACCGGGTAATAGAATTTGTCAACTTGGGCCAACACATCCTTGATTATCCCTTTCGGTATACGAACTGAGCAATCGACAAGTTGTAATGTGGTTCGGGTGGGTTTTAATTCACCCAAACCTAGTTATTCGTAAACGGAGTAAGGAATAAGATTTATGTTTGCTCTTAAGTCAAGAAGTGCATGCTCAATCTGGTAGTTCCCAATTACACAAGCGACGGTTGGGCTATTGGGATCTTTGTATTTCTGTTGCACACTTGTTTCATGATGACACTCACTTTTTCAGTTAAAAAGATTTTCTTTTGAATATTTTGTCGTCTTTTGGTCGTACATAAGTCTTTCAGAAATTTGGCATATGAAGGTATTTGTTTAACCGCATCCAATAGAGGGATGTTGACGTTCACTTGTTTTAGCACCTCTAGTGTAACGCCCCGTACTTTCAGTGCTCGGGTGTTACCGTAAAAATTTGATTTAACTGACATGTGTGTGGGAACACAGTAACTTAGTCATACAGTGATTCTCAACCTCTCCATCTCAACCGTCTGGTATGACCTTGATTCATATATCAGGTCATTTGACCATTGAGTCTCAAGGACAAAAACCCTCTCATCACGAAACTTGCATTGATCTTCAGAAACCCACTGTCCCTAGGATCTTAATTGCCTTAATAGACCAATTAAACCATGCATCACGAGTTTCGAGACTCGAATTAATGAATCCACCGTCCATTAGACTCACAACATCCTACTGATCAATTTAACGATCAGTCCTCCTAAGTCGACCATTGAATCATAAAATCCAACCATGAACTGCTCCAGTAATAGAGGTGCCTAGAGATTGGATAAATAGGCTCAACGCTGACAGCCACAATCAAAGGCAAATCCTATGAATAAATGGACAAATGAATGAGCATCCAAGTATACACATATAATGATAATAGTACAAATAATATTACTAGGAGTGTCTAAAATAGTTGGACCTGAACACGCCAAAGAGCCTCTTGTCCGTCAATATTAAAAATCAGGGTAGATCCAACTGCAGATTCATGAAGACCCTACTATTTAACTAGACTAAGCTATCGTACCATTAGACTGTCATGGACCTTCACTTAACTGCTCGAACCTTTTGGACATTTAATAATTCAAATTTAGGATTAATCTAGCCATAAGCCCACGAAATGAAATCGGTTAAGGACCAGACCATTCAGTTCGGGTAAAACAATTATATATAAATAAAACGATTAGTATAATAAGAACATTAACAATAGAAAATACCACCTGGACATTTCTAGTCATTACTTTGACCATCAATGGACTCCTATTAATGAAGTAGGACCCTTTTAGACCGTTGGTTCTTGATAGCGTGGCAATCTGACCGTTAGAGCAATAGCAATCGACATTTATAGGCTGTAGTGCAAGAGTATGGCCCACCTGGACATTGGATCTGCCCCACCTTTGGTAAAAGGCCGTGGCAGGGACCAAAAAATAGGATGGACGGTGTGGATTTATCACAAACATCATGATGGACCCCACTTGACGGGCCGCATGTACACAACCGGTGCACACCCGCTGTGCACCAGACGCCTCTGGCCGGTCAGCACGAGCTGACCCGTGCCTAGCCAAAGAAGGGTGAGTTTTCCTCTCTCCCTCTGTTTTTGCCAACCGACGGACGGGCGTCCTTTTGGGACGTCCGTGGCCCACTATGATCACCCACATGGATGATCTGAACCGTCCATATTGTTCGCATCATGGACCTAAACAAGACCATACTTTCCATCTGCATTCACGCAACCATGCGTGTGCACAATTCTCGATGCAAACAGGTCCTGGAAACACAAAGTTTTCCAAAAACGGAAACTGATTTGGCAGGCCAACTAGCATGATCCATGTGAGAGGGGAACTCTCAATCCCAGCCCTCCATTTGAGCATATCTTGGCCGTCCTAGCTAGTTCTTTTCTTAAAAAAGGAAAGAGGATGAGAGTGAGGGACCGGCGGTTCTCTCCTTCCATTCGAACCCACTGGTCTATCCTCCACTAAACTTTAATGAAGCTTGTTTACAGGCTTTCAAGGGTCCAAACGGACCGTCCCTAAGGTCCAGATTGGAGGAAGAAGCTCCACATCCGAATCCACCATTACTGATCACGATCTTCTTCCTCGTTGCTGTCACGCCACACCACTCTTCCGCAGTTCGAGTCTGGGTCCGTTCGAACCCTCTGGAGCTCCCAAATAGTAGGAGAAAAGAGAGAGAGAAGAAGAAGAAGAAAGAGAATGAGGGAGAGGTGCGAACTGCTGGGCGAGCTTGGTCTACCAATCTCACTGGACGTGCTGGAAGTAAGGGGAGACGACGATGTCATCTCTGCAGATCTCTGGGCTCTGCATTTTCTTTCCTCGATCCAACGGTTAGGATCTGCTGGAAAAGATTCAAAGCATTCAGAATAAGAGCATTTTCTCGAGCAGCAAAAGAGTCTGTATCGGCGAGTCCCTGTCATGTTCGTGATTCTTGATGCTTTAATGGTTTGGATCTGATGATCTTACCGGATATGAGCGATTCGAGCCAGAAGCATTGGTTTTCCATGCCTTCAACTTGTGAGTTCGTCTTTAATGGGCCGCCTTTGGTGAATCCCACCGAGATTCATCAGGATGGAGTTGAAGTTGGGCTGGGAAGTGGGCCGATGTAGCCCCTGAACTGAACCGTGATCTGGGCCAAAAAACGGCCACCATTTGGACGGTAGATTGGGCCGAAACTAGCTCCAACTTTGGGCCAGAATCAACTGCACGAGCTGGGCTGAAAACCAGCCCAGAACTGGGCCGAACTCTCGGCTGATTCTGGTCGTAGTTGGGTCCAGCCCAGCCACTCGAAGTGGGCCTAGATCGGGCTTCAATTTGGGTCATAGTTTGGGCCGAGCCTAGCTGCTGACCTGGGCCAAAGAAGTGGGCCGAAACCAGTCCACGTTCTGGGCTGAAATCAGCCCAAGTCTAACCCAAAAATTGGGCCAAAACTGCATAGTGGGTCTTGGTGTAACCTCGCCTTGAGTCTAGGCGAAGGGAGACTAGTTACCCTCGTCAAGTTAGTCCACATGAGTTGACAATGGTGTGTCAACACTTTCTTCCTATACTAGACTCATTTTAATGTATTATTGCCATTGTTACTACTATTTTATAAGGGTTGATAACGTTAGATACGGTTAGCCATTAGTAGATAAAATAGGCCCAACCTAGTTATTATAAACAAAGTTGTAATTGTCAAATAATAGTATATGATTTAACTCTCTTAAACCTTATCCTTAATGGTAGATCATAGTACTTATTATTATGACCAAATTCATTATTGATGGCTATTATTATTATTATCATTATCATTAGAAAATATTATATCATTTTTCATTATGGGATTAGTAAAATTCTTGTTAATATGATTATTAGTATTAGTCCTTATCATATTATTGTTAGTAAAAATTTTAGTATTATTACTTGTATTATTTAATAGATTATTAATCATTATAAAGATATTAGAGAACATTGGTATATTTAAATATGAACTTGTGAATCATCATTATTAATATTGATTGATTAATACCCCCATTATGAATATTATTTGATTCCTTGTACAATAGTAATAATAATAATAATTAACAATAATAATAATAATGATAATGATGATGATAATAATGATAACTTAGGATTTAAATCCTAAAATCCAAGTCTAGGACTAAAACTCCAGGAAGAAAACCCTGATCAAAACCCTAAGTGGTTTGAACCCTAGGTCAATACTTCGAACATAAATAATGAGCTAAGTTTAGATCTAATGGTACAATTTCATACCTTATGATAGGATCCGAGTCTAACGACGTGTGCACTTCCTAATAACTTTAGTTGGCGATTCAAAGTATAGATGATGATTTCTTCCTCTTGAGCTTTCCATTTTTCCATTAACTTAAGTTATAGTTCTTATTTTATTTATAATTGATATCTCAATTTCATAGTCACATGTGTTAATTGTCATAATTGAATTGTTACATTACATGCTTAATTTTTATCGTACATATTTATTCATGCTTATAGATTATTTATGGATTGTTTATGGAACTTAAACTGATACATCAGTGGAAAACCCTCACCTATAAATGTACACCCATACTTGGAATGTAACCTGACTAGTTGTGATTATAATGGACCTTTGGCTTATTAGTTATTGAAAGGTGGTTTAAATTGACCATTGATGTGGGCCTACCATCCAAGGTTATTGTGTCCAATGGTTTTCAAGGATGGTCTTTTATCGCATGGTTTTGATACTCGCTCTATGTGGCCTATTTTGATAATTGCCCTATGTGGCTTGTTTTGATATCGCCCTATGTGGCTTTGTTCTAGTATTTTTCGTTATGGGTTCGATGTTTTATACTGTGCCACCATGCGATGGTAAGCCCCATATACTGTAATATGATTTGGCCATTAGTCGACAGGTTTCCATTAAACATCCTAAGATGGTAGTCTCATGAGCTGAGGATGGTGGTATGGGACTTATGCCCGAGCTATCGGCCTAAGCTGGTGACGAGCCCCCGTAGTGACCTTGAGCTTATTTAAAACTGGCTGATTGTAACTGGACTAATAATAGTTTGGCTAATCATGCATACATGGCACAGACCAGTGTTTATCACTAACGTAAGTAATGTATGATAGATAGTCGTTACACTGCACGTAGTATGCTTTCACTGACGATTAGCCTCTATCCGACTGGATGTTTTTCCCAAGTCGATGATTGCATGGATGACGAGCCCAACTTCCGCACCGATGTGCATCCCCAGGGCGATGACTGCATTCACGCATCCGTGCATTTAACAAGACTTGCATCATTATTGTTTTGTATGCTTTATTTTATAATTATGCTTACCTAATGCGGCGGTGTGTAATCTTGAGGGGAATTCACACTGAGTTGGTCACTCATCCATCAATTATATAACCGTACAGGTAGTATAGGTGGCCTAGATGATGTATATGTTCAGACTTGATGAGGAACAGTGCACATGTGCTATGGATGCATGGCTGTATTGCTAAGAGGAGTTGTGCGGTCTTGCGGCTTACATTTATATACTTTTGTTATTTCTCATGTATGTATATCTTGTAATTGTAAATGTTGAGATATTGGCTTGTATAAATCATTATGGGAAGCTTCTTGTGTATCTAAATGATAATGCAATTTCCTTTACGTTTGATTTGTCCATACTATGCTAACTGCTAACTTTGAATGAATAAACTCTGAAAGTCAAAAAAAATGTAGACTTTGGCTCTCTATAGGTTAACACTCAGGTTTTTGGGAAATGGGTTATATATTCGGGTCCTGAAAACATGGGGCATTACATCTAAAATGTCCCGAGAGTTAGAGAGAGGTTTTGGTGCTATTAACCATTGGGGAAATGGGGCAATCGGCTTGCCTTGAAGATCCAGTTCTAATTCTTGTGGAGTAGTGCTAGATCTATTATTGTTGTCCTTTTTCGGGTCCTTAGGCATTTTAACCCTAACTGGAATGGTTTTGTTAATGGTCTTCCCACTCCTAAGAGTGGTGATAGATATAGCTTACTCCATCTGATTTAAAGAGCTTGGGTCGCTAACTTCATATTGTGATTTTGGATTGGGAAGAGGTTGAGCTGGAAGGCTTCCCTTATTCCCAATCATATTCCTTGTGTCAAGCCCTTATATGGCTTTTATAAGGTCTTAGAAGGCTTATAGCATCCCCTGATTGAATAGCTCTTAATTTTGAAGATGTTTTAACACCGAATGCTCTTGAGGTTTCCCTTGATTTGAAATTTGATTAAAGAAACCTTAAGGGGTAGCAGTTTGTCCATTCCTCCAACTGAAGTTTTGATGATTTCTCCAACTAGGATTGTATGTATTGGAGGTAGGTCTATTGAAAGGTCTTTGGTAATTATTTACGGCATTAGATTGCTCATTTAGTACCACTTAAAACGGAGGTATTGTTTGACAATTTTCAATTGTGTGAATGTTGCAAACACAAATACCGCAAACACTTTCCTTAACCTTATCCTTTTTTAGTTCTATGACCTCGAATTTCCTTATGAGATTAGACACTTTAGCATTGATATCATCATCCTATTTCAGAAGGTATAATCTGCCCCTCTCCTTTGATTGAGTGGGCCTAGAAGTGGTGCTTGATTTTGGGGAGATGTCTTATGATTGTGTGTTTTCAGCAAGTCTGTCCAAGTAGTCTCACACATCATCGACATTTTTATTCATGAATTCCCCATTGCATATTGTCTCAACCAATTGGCGCATGGAAGATGTCAGATAATCATAGAAAAAGTGAGTAATGCACCACGTTTCAAAACTGTGTTGTGGGCATGAACTGACGAGATCCTTGAACCACTCCCAACATTGGAAGAATGTTTCATCCTCCTTTTGGGCGAAGTTCATGATTGACTTTCTGAGGATGTTCGTTTTATGATGTGGAATTTTTTTTTTATGAACTCCCTTATCATGTCATTCCATGTGCCAATAGATCGAGGACGTAGTGAATGCAACCATATCTTAGCTTTCTTTTTCAAAGAAAATGGAAAGAGTATCAGTCTGACCGTGTCTTTAGACACGTTAGGAAAATATAAAGTAGCTATAATCTCGTCAAACTCTTTCAAGTGTAGATATGGACTTTCATATTCAAGTCCATGAAATTTTGGAAGGAGTTGGATTATCCCTGACTTAATATCCATATGTCCAGTATTTTTTGAAAAAATCATGCATGAGGGCGTGCTCACACCCACCGGTTGTAAATAGTCTTGCAAAGTATGAGGCGGGGTGTTTGATGCACCTCATTCTCATCCTGGACTTCCTTAACTCGAGGTTGAGGTTGTCTTCCCGGTTGATTGATCGGTTGATTGGTAGCCATAACTTCAATTAGCTCTGTGAATATCGAGTGTTGTCTAATCTTATGATGGATAGATAACCCCTAAATCAATCCTCCTTCACTTAAGAGACATCGAGTATTGTCACGAACCCACTTGGGCATGAAACACTCTTAGTACTCAATTTCAGAACCTAACCTAAACCTAAAAGAAAGAAGGAAATAGAAATCTAGAAATAGAAAGGGAGAGAATTGAAAGAAGTTACCAAATTAGAAGTTCCTAAATTAAAATCCTGTAGAACAAAACAAAACAAGTCAGTTTCTAAAACAGAAATTCTAAAATTAGAAAGTTTCTGAAAACAAAAATAAAAAGATGGGTTAGTTTCTAAAAACAAATTATGAAAGTAAACTAGTTTATAAAAAGAGAAAGAGTTAGTTTCTAAAATCAAATTAAGAAAATTTCTAAACCTAGAATTAGGACGCTAAGTTAGTTTCTAAAATAAAACAGAAAAATCCTAATCTTAACCTAATTCCAAAACTAGCTAATCTCAGAAAAATGTAACCGTTAGTCTCTCGCAACAGCGCGAAAAACTTGTTCACAACCCCAAGTGTAGGGTTGCGATGTAGTAATAATCTCGGTGAGACTGAGGTCGAATCCATAGGAACTAATCTTGTGTATATTCTGAAAGTAACTAGAACTAGAACTAGAAAAAGATGTGAACCTAATTCTGAAGTAATTGAGAGAGTAATTGTGATTAAGTAATTACAACTTGTAAATTTAAAGTTGGGAACTAGGGTTTCCAAAGATCCACTTGTAGCAGTTAGGGTGATACTATGCTTGATTTAAGGACACAACTGGAATCAAAGTCCTATCTTATCCAGTTGGAAGAAGAGATGGTAAGATCTCTGAACTTCTCATGAATCTAGTTATCAAAAAAGGAGAATAGGGAAGATTGGAAGGGATTCCGTCACCTAACCATGCCCATGAAACGATGACAAACAACAGGATTTACCAATCCATCGATCTCAAAATAGGAAAGAACGATATTCAAAGCTATCACAGATCTATTGTAATTTGTCACAACAAACCATTAAAAACTGAAAATATTCCTTATAATTAAACTAGAATCAAAGAGAGTTCAACATAAACATGAATCAAAGTAATAAAAACATCCCATCGTGCTACAAGCTTTACCCCTTAGCCCTAGCTAAGAGGTTTGGACAACTATAGACATGATTGAACTAAAATTTCTTAAGAAAATCGTAAAAATAACTAAGGAAAAAGAAGAAAAACTCTTGGCGACGGCTTCTCCACACTTTTGCTCTACTCTTCAAACCTTAGAAGATGCCTAAGAACATCCTAGGGACCCCTATTTATAGTTTTGCAAATCCAACTCTCACACCAAGTTGGAAAAATCCGGAAACTGCCTCAAATTTACGCAGTTCGTGTGTTGTTCGCATAACCTTAGACATGTTGAGGGTTTCCTTCGAGTGGTCAAGGATGACGGAAAATTAGAGGATTTTGTTGCTAGAGTTAGAGTCGAGGATTCTTCAACTAGTCAAAGGAGGCAGATTTATAGGGTTCCTTTTCTTCACTTCAAGTCTTCAATGCTCTTCATTCCTCACTTGGTTTTCTTGAATCTTTGGCATGTGAATTCTTCATTCTTAGTCTCATAAGATCCATCCCTAGCTTTGGTGATTCATGAGCGTTAAATCCATGCTTTTAACATCCTTTTCAATCTAAGCTCCTAAATTCACTTTGCAATACAAACATGATTAAAATAGAACATAAAACATTATCATGTTCATAAAACCAAGTAATAAATGGGGGATAATATGTAATATTTGATCCTCAACATTTATAATACCTGAAATGACTGAACTTCTTTATCTTGAAGTAGATAAAAGGCTTGAAATTCTTTATGGAGCTTGATCTTCTACTTGAACATCATTTGATCTTGACTTCATGTTGTCTTTCTAGCTTGATCTTCTATTCGAACTTGAGCTTGATCTTCTACTAGAACTTGGACTTGACTTGAATCTTGATCTTTACCCATACTTGAAGATCACTTGATAATATGTTTTGACTAGACAAAATTTGACAACAAAGTGTGCTTTAAACATTATAGCACTTACAATCTCCCCCTTTGTCAATTTCGTGGCAAAACACATAATGTTACAATTATAAGAATGAAGCTTTGTACTCTTATACTCATGTTGTAGAAAATTGTTGAAGATTTCAAAATATTTTCTACTCCCCCTCAATTAGTACTTCCCCTATATCATTCATAACATAAAACACATTCCATAGCATATATAGCCTAATTAAGAATTCATGCATTCATGCCCATCATTATTCATGCCCATCATTCTCATTCTCCATATAAAAGTAATATGCATTCCAAATATTAACTAACTTTCCCCCTTTTTGTCACAAGTTGACAAAGGAAGAAGTAGATACCAATCAAATAAGATAGATAGGTAAGTAAAGTATCAGCAATTAAACTTGATAGAAGAAAAGGTGAGCATATGTAATAAGAAGAGAATAAAAATCAGCATATGAAAGTAGAAATGTCAGGGAAATAATATTAAAGTGGTTAAGAGAGAGTATTAAGAAATCATCCAAGCAAGTAGTTAAGTTTAAGTTTACCTCATTGAAATAAAAAGTACTTAAAAGATAAGATCTCAATCAGATCTAGATGATGAAGGAGCAGGCATAAAAGGGTCAAGTTGATTCAAACTTCGGCTGATGCGATGGAAGTACTTCTTCTTGTACTTCATTTTAGATTTTTGGGTTTAAAACTCATTGTCCTGTGAGACCTGCAGTGCCTCGACCTTCTCCTCCAAAGATTTAAGACGACCATCTACTTGAGAATGTTGATAGTCTGGATCTTCTCGATCATCAGACTCATCTAGGTCAACAAAAATATCTTTCATAGTTGTATCAGCAGGAGCCTGTGCTTCCTCCTCTTCTTCAATTTGGTAAGGAAGAGGCTTCAGATTCATCTTATTTAGGTTGGTATTGTTAAATGGTAGTACAGATTATGGTGCCTTAGACGTTAGAATGGTAACATTACAATATAAAGCAATGCAAGTCATGAGATAAGCAAACGGAATCGATCCATGATCAGGATGCAAACAGAATTGAATAATGATGTAACATATTAATGAAGGAAGACAGAATTGAATACTAGACACTACAGAATGAAGAGCACAAGTCATAAAGGGAGTAAGTTTAGACTTATTCCCTGACCTAGGATAGAGATTAGAAGTGAAAATCCTATGAAGAACATGATATTTAGGAAACATTTGGTTAACTGGAAGGGCATTGCCGACTTCCATTCGGCATTAAAGTTACACAATTTACATGTAATTACTTGCCGCTCGGAATTAGTCATTTTATCAGTTAGATTTGCAATAAGAATTGCATCTTTCGCATTGGCAATCTCAGTCATTGCCGAAATAGTATATCGATTTACTGTAAAGGTTCCTTCCATGAATTTAATCGTAAATGTAAGATCCTCAAGATACACGTCACAAATGGAAGCGTACATTCCTTGTGCTATGGAATGGTAAGCCGTTCCGCCCTAACCAAACATGCACTCTGTAAATGCTATTGTGTAAATCTAGTACCCGTTGTATTGTCAAATTTTGTTATGCCAAACCATTTAGTATTTGTATCATTCATTGAGTTGAAGTGATCAGGTTTGTACATTTCAAAGTTCTCTGGATCTTCATCGAACTTGCCTACATCTTCAAGTTGAAGTGAAGTGTGTTGAAGTTCATAGGTTCAAGATCAGATCTAAGAGCTCAAGTTCAAGTTTGAAGTTCAACTGTTATACGTTAAAGACTCAAGAACTCAAGCATATCTCAAGTACAAGTTCAAATGATCGAACTCAAGCTTCAAGTATCTCAAGATATCAAGATTCGGAAACGAATGATGTTTTATTTGTTCCAACTCACAAGCATGTTTGGATGACCCTAGATTGACCTTAGGTTATGTCATATTTATTGCATATTTTTCATGGGTCATTTCAGATGTTTATAGGTCATTTTCTCGACTAGTCTTAGACCTTGTTCGACTAGTCCAAGTACTGGCTCGACCAGTCTAAGAGTTTTCTCTACCAGTCCAAAGTTTGTTGCTAATTTTCAGAATTTTCTGTTGGACTCTCGACCAGTCCTGGAGATTGTTCGACTGGTCAAATGAACAATGCTCAACCAGTCGTGCAGGCTCAACTCAAAGTCTAGCAAGCTTTTTGGTCCCACTCGAACAGTCGAGTAGGCCACTCGACTAGTCAAGTAACGGCCTTATCTTATCGCATTAGAAATTTTAAAATTTTGTTGGTCCTTTAACTAGTCGAACCAACCCTTAGACCAGTCGAGTGAACAATATTTTTACCTATAAATAGAGCACGAATTTCAGAGTTTATTCATTCATTAAAGCGAAATCAAGACACCACTCTGAGAGATAAGTTTGTAATATTTTTAAACTATATTGTGCTCATTTAATATTCTCTTTAATTAGTTTTTGTTATTTGATTTTGAGATCTTTATTCCAATCTTACTTTAAGAAGGGATTTGCGTTTTTCCCTTTCTTGAGATCAAAATCAAATCAACCTATCCTAGGTTGATTTAATTTAAAAATCATTTAGAAAGAGAACCTTTTCATCTGTGAGACTGGACATTAAGCATCTTCGTCTACATCGGATTGGTTCTACCGGGCTTCTTCAAAGGAGAATTTCCAAATAAGTATATTTACATTTTGTATATCTCTTTTTGGTTTTTGAGGTTGTGCTAGAAAATCTCTATTTGATTTTGTCTAAGGTGATCCAGAAAATCTCAGAGTGTGGGGTTTTTGGAATTGTGTAAGCCCAATCAAAGACACAATTGTGAAAGTTTTAAGGTGAACCTTGAAAAACCTTTTTCATAGTGAACGCTAATATCCTGAGGGACCACATATTAGGAGTGGAGTAGTTGTGTGGCTGTTTTGTAATAGTTGGTGTAAACACAAGCGAACCACTATAATTCATGGTGTTATAGTGGATGGTTGAATGTGCCTATGTGTGTGAATGTTGTAATTTTCTTTAAGCATTTGTGGTGAATGGTGTAATTTATTTTATACACTTGTGAGAATGTTGTAATAACTTAGTTTATTTTATTTGCTATTTCCTTTACCTCTTTATTGGTTTTGGTTTTTGATACTTACATACATTTTAGTAAGGTTGTCCTTCCATAAGCCTTTGGTTTTTGGTGTTACGTTGTCCTTAGAACTAAGTTTGTATCAACCTCTCAAGACTAATATTTTTGAGGTTGTTATTTACTTATGCTTCTTTATTATTTAATTGTATTTTCATTCTTTAAAATCTGCATTTATTTTTTAATTTGGCATAGTCCTATTCACCCCCCCTTCCTCTAGGACGTATTGCTCAACCTTTTTAAGTGGTATCAAAGACTAATAACTTTTTTTTAAAATTCAATTCCTAAGCTAATCGATCTGAGCTTATAAGATATCAATTTTTGATAGCCTCTTAATCACCTGGCCTTCACCTTTTAATGACTCCAATTATGGCTATTGGAAAGCCAGAATGAGGATCTTTTTAAGGTCTATAGATGAGAGCGTGTGGCAAGCCATAGTGACTAGATGGACCCCTCCTACCACTGAAGTTCTAGGCACTAATGGAACCAAATCTATGAAGGTTAAACCTTATTTTTCTTGGACCACACTTCAGAAAAATGAGAGTAGTGCCAATACAAAGGCTTTAAATGCAATTACTTGCACACTATCACCGGATGAATTTAAAAGAATTATATCCTGTGATTCTGCAAAGCAAGCTTAGAACATTCTAAAAATGACACATGAGGGTACGACTATTGTCAAGAAATCTAAACTTCAAATCCTCACCACTCAATTTGAGGAAATACGTATGGAAGAAAGTGAAATTTCATGGACTTCTATACTAAGTTAAATGACATAGTCAACTCAATGTGGGGTCTTGGTGATAGTATCCTAGAAAGCAAAGTCTGTACAAAGATACTACGCTCATTGCCTGAAAGGTTCAATTCAAAGGTCAATACCATTCAGGAACTTCGTGATACGGATAATATGGGGGTTGAAGAACTGGTTAGTTCTTTACAAACCTACAAGTTAAACTTTAAAGCTCCTAAAGGTAAGTCCATCACCTTTAAGTCTTCTAAAAATACTTCTCATGAAAATGTTAGTAATTTTGATTTTAAAAACTTTGAAGATGATATAACATTATTAGCCAAGAAGTTTTATAAGATTTTTAAAAGTAAAAAGAGGGTAGATTTTCAAAAACCTTCAAAAAAGAAAAGAACTAGATCTAAAATTTGAAAATCTATTAAAGACAGCCAATGTTTCAATTGTCATGAATACAGTCATTTAGCAAACAAATGTCTAAAGAGGGACAAATTTAAAAAGAAAGGCTTATTAGCCACGTGGGATGAATCGTCTAGCTCTGAAGCCTCTTCTGAGTTAGATGATTCTGAACCCGAGTCTACTAATGAGGTCAAAGCCTTAATGACTCTTGCTAAATTCACTTTCTCAGATAGTTGTGATTCAACTAGTGAAGAAAATCTGAAAGTGATCCTGAAAATGATGAAGATTTACAAGATGCCTATGATGCCCTATACAGGGAAAGTTGTAAGATAGTTGTAAAATTAAAACTTCAAAAAAAAAAGTTTTTAAAATTAAAAGAAAATTATGATAATATAGTCTTAGAAAAATCACATTTTTCAGATTGTTTTGAAAAAGCTAAGTGTGATTTAGATTTCAAAACTTCCCAAATTGAAAACCTAAAATCTAAAAATGAAAAACTGAAACTAGAAGCCTCTTCTCTCTTGAGTTTGAAGGATACTTGGAGGTATGCCCAGGGTGATCCTAAACTAGAAAGACTACTATCCGGATCAAGGAAATGTGGCGATCGATCTAGTCTGGGCTATGATAAAAATAGCTCTTCTAAATATAAAACTACTCCTCCTAAATTTGTTAAAGGAGATCAAAAGGAAAAAGTCAGAATCAAAATAGTTTTAAAAATCCTAAAACTGTTCAGGCTATGAAACCTAAAAATAACCATATCAACTATAGAAATCAGAATCATAACCCCTTAGTTGAGAAAATTGTGGATCTACTTAAGGAGCTTCTAAAATCTAACTTGAATGGTAGAATATACAATAAGTACAAGCATAGAAAGATCAATTATATTCTAAAACCCAAAACAGAATTGAAATGGGTTCCTAAGGTTGCTTGTTTAGTTGCTCACACCACTTTCAAGGCTTTAAGTCAATTAAAGTGGTACCTAGACAGTGGTTGCTCTAGACACATGACAGGTGATAAAGACTTGTTCATCAATCTTCAAGATATCACTGATGGCTCAGTCACATTTAGTGATGGTAGTAGCTGCAAGATTATTGGCCAAAGTACGGTTCAACTCTTTAATCTTCCTCCATTTGAGAATGTGTTGCTTGTAGAGGGCCTTAAGCATAATCTCTTAAGCATTTCTCAAATCTATGATAATAAACATAGTGTAAAATTCACCAACCTAGGGTGTGAAATTTCTAGTAAGAATGGTTCTTTGATATTAACTGGTCGTAGAACTTCTGAGAATTGCTATATAGTCAATGATTCAAGCTCATCTAAATTATTCTGTTACATGGTTAAAACCGATGAGACTGAACTATGGCATAAACACCTAGGACATGTACACTACCGTAATCTTTATAGACTGAGCAAAAGTGAAGTAATAAGAGGTCTACCCAAGATTAAGAAATTGGATAAAGTTTGTGGCGAATGTTAGCTTGGAAAACAAACTAGGAGTGCTCATAAGAAAGTGAACTCCAGTGCCACATCCACACCCCTTAAACTTCTTCACATGGATCTCGTTGGACTGACTAGAACAGAGAGTCAAGGTGGTAAGAAATATATATTGGCCATAGTAGATGATTTTACTAGGTATACATGGGAAGTTTTCATGAGAGAGAAATTTGAAACTCTCGATGAAGTAAAAAGGGTACTCAAGCGTATCGAAACTGAGAAAGAATCACATGTCACCAAAATCCATAGTCATCATGGTTCCAAATTCAATAATAGTAGTTTTCAGAAGTTCTGTAGCGATCATGGAATATCACATGAGTTTTCTGCACCCAAGACACCTCAACAAAATGGTGTTATTGAAAGAAAAAATCAGGTACTTAAATAGTATGAAACTTTCTAAAAATCTTTGGGCTGAAGCTGTGAACACGGCGTGTTATATCACTAACCATATTTATACTAGAAATTAAGTCTAATAATAAGACTGCATATGAACTATGGTTCAATAAGAAGCCTACTGTTAAATACTTTCGAGTTTTTGGCAGCAAATGCTACATTTTGTGTGATCGAGAAAATCTAGAAAAATCCGACACTAAGAGTGACGAGGGTATTTTCCTAGGATATGCGCTAAATAGTCGAGTGTATCATGTTCTCAACAAGAGGACCAATGTTATTCAAGAATCCATTAATGTGGTTATATATGATCACTTGAATACACTTATCTCAAGTTCAGAAGATGATGAAGTCTCTTTATTTGATAAACCAGACTCTTCATCTAGTCAAAATGACCCTGAACTGTAGTCAGTTAAAGACCATCCAACTGATCAAATTCTTGAGAATTCTCTCACTAGTGTGCACACTCGTAGACAATTAAAAAATATATGTAATTATGTGTGCTTCACATTTCAGATTGAACCGGCCAATGTAAAAGAAGCTCTTACTATTGAAAACTGGATTATAGCTATGCAAGATGAACTTAATCAATTCGTAAGGAATGATGTATGGTACTTAGTTCCTAGACCTAATGATAAACACATTATTGGAATCAAATGGATCTTTAAAAATAAGTCTGATGAGCTTGGTAATATTATAAGAAACAAAGCTAGACTGGTTGTACAAGGGTACATTCAATTAGAAGGCATCAATTATGATGAAACCTTTGCCCCAGTAGCTTGTCTTGAATCTATCAAACTGTTTATATCCATTGCTTGTTATGAAAAGTTTAAAATTTACCAAATGGATGTTAAGAGTGCTTTTTTAAATGGTGATCTACATGAAGAAGTATATGTAAAACAACCTACTGGTTTTGAAGACCCTAAATATTTTGATCATGTTTATCGCCTGAAAAAGGCACTCTATGGATTGAAACAAGCTCCCAGGGCATGGTACGAGAAATTGACTAAGTTTTTGCTAATTTATAATGGGGAGTGTTGATAAGACACTTTTTGTAAAGAAACACAATGCTCACATACTGATAGTACAGATATATGTTGATGACATTATCTATGGATCTACTTATTCTATCATGACTATTGAGTTTGCAGATTTAATGAAGTCCAAATTTGAAATAAGCATGGTTGGAGAACTAAACTATTTCTTAGGTTTGCAAGTCAAACAGCTTCCTGATCGGTTCTTTATCTCTCAAACCAAATACGCTCTAAATTTGGTTAAAAAGTTTGGATTCGAGAGTGGTAAAAATTTTGATACTCTTATGAGTACAACACTTAAACTCTCTAAGGATTCGACAGGTAAAAGTATAGATCTTAAGTTGTTTCGCAGTATGATAGGTAGCTTATTATATTTAACTGCGAGCCGACTTGATATTGCATTCAGCCTTGGAATCTATGCTAAATATCAATCAGACCCTAAAGAGTCCCCCCTGATTGTTGTAAAGCGCATTTTGAGATATGTCACAAGTTCGACCAAACTTGGCCTTTGGTATCTTTATGATCTTAATGTTCAATTAGCCGATTATTTGGATACTGATTAGTCTGGTAATATTGATGACTGCAAGTCTACCAGCGGTGGATGTTTTTATGTCGGGAACTGTCTGGTTTCATGGCATAGTAAGAAACAGAGTTTCGTATCACTTTCCATAGCTGAGTCTAAGTATATTGCACCTAATAATGTATGCACCCAGCTTGTGTGGATGAAAAGGATGTTAAGTGATTACGGATTTGTGCAAGATTCTATGGTATTATATTGTGGCAATTCTAGCACAATTAACATTTCTAAAAATCCAATTCAGCATTCATGAACTAAGCATATTAAGATTAAATATCATTATATTCGTGAATTAGAAGAAGATAAGATTATTTTTGTGGATTATATTCAAACTGAAAATCAACTTGCAAACATATTTACGAAACTATTTGATAGAAACAGGTTTGTTAAGTTGAAATTGGATATGGGTATGTAAATATGAACTAAAATGTTTGTGTTTATTTGTAATATATTGCATGTTTTTATTTTTTTTATTTTTACAAAAATTTAAATTTCAAAAATAATGAAAATTTGATGAATTTTTGTGGTGTACGACTAGTCGAGTACACACTCGACCAATCGTGGCACGACCGATTAAGTATGTACTCGACCAGTCGAGCCACTCGGGTTTGAGGTTTTTTATTGTGCAAAAAATAATTTTTCTTCATTTATTTCATCTTCCCCAACCAGCCCTACCACGATCGGTCGAACCCACCTTTGATTCCTTCAAGGTTAGTGCATCTTTTTTCGATTTCCTTATAGATTTGAGTTCTTTGCTCTTCCATTTCCTTGTTTCTGTAGTTTATTTCAAGGTTTATGGTGGTTTGTTGGGTTTTCTAGCTAAAAATTTAATTTCCTTGAAACCCTTCTTTCTTTTTTTGCATTGCTTGTATTCCTTGTCTTTCTTATGCAATGGATAGTAGAAATAAGAAGAAAGGTTCTTGTGGTCCTTCTTCTTCTCATTCTACTCCAATCACGGTGCGTCATCTTTGGTCATCTGAAGAAGACCTCGAGTATGTGTGGGATATACATCTTCGCAACGTGATTGTTGAATGGACGGTCAACTCTAATCACTTGGAACTATTTGGCATTATTCCTCTCCTTCAAACTATAGGATGGGATAACATTTTAAATTGGGGCGGTCCGGCATACCATTCCTTTTTTGCATTGCTTGTATTCCTTGTCTTTCTTATGCAATGGATAGTAGAAATAAGAAGAAAGGTTCTCGTGGTCCTTCTTCTTCTCGTTCTGCTCCAATCACGGTGCGCCATCTTTGGTCATCCGAAGAAGACCTCGAGTATGTGTGGGATATACGTCTTCACAACGTGATTGTTGAATGGATGGTCAACTCTAATCACTTGGAATCATTTGACATTATTCCTCTCCTTCAAACTGTAGGATGGGATAACATTTTAAATTGGGGTGGTCCGGCATACCATTCCATTACGCAGGACATGTTTGCTTGCATAACTGACTTTTCTTCTGAGAATCTAACTTTTACAATTACAACCAGAGAAGGTCCTATTAATGTGGACCATCACTTAATGTCTAGATTGATGGATCTTCCAGTTAATGATGATGGTATTCCCATTTTTACTCTTATAACAGAACCTTCTGAGTCTGAGAAAAGAATGCTCACTAGAGTGTTATGCAACATGAATGCGGAATGGAGTTTCGGGAATGTGCTCAATTTTAAGTTTATGTTACCCAGATATAGGATTCTCCATCAAATTTTCATCTCTAATGTCTATCTTAGGTTTGGTAACAAGACTGAGCTCATTACTTTCATGGCTCACATCCTTCACTCTATTGTTATTGGTGTTTCTGTATGTCTTCCATCTCTTATCTGTTACATCATGATTCAGTTTCATCTCCATCCAGGTCATAGTGATATTCCATTTGCCTATCTTATGACTGTCTTAGCCACCCATAGTCATGTGGCTATACCTGTTGGAAAAGCTCTCATTAACCATCTTCCCTTCAACAATTCGAACATAAATAAGATGAATTTGAGGTTGGCCCTTAGCCAAGTTGATGTGGGTGCTGGAGGAGCTGCTAAAGCAACTGAAGAGGAGGATGTTTTGCCTTCAGATGACGTCAATATGGATGGCATATTTGATGAGATTTAGTCAGACTCTGCAGCTGATCCTGACTTTCAGCCTTCTGACTTTGATGAGTGTTTGTGATCCCTTAAGGAGAAGGTAGAGGGTATGCATGTGTCCTAAGAAAATCAATTTAAATACATGTACAAATATCTTACGCTCATTAACAAGGGACTGCATCAGATAGATCCTTTTATTCTTGCTCCTTCATCTGGATCTGATTAGCTGTTCATTTATTTCTAGACATGTATTAATACTTTCTACTCTTTATGTGTTGGGACATACTTTTACTTTTTAGTATGTGGACATGCTATTGTGCCTTTTGTTTATATTTTGATTATCATGCTAATGCTATTTGCTATCTTATTTCCTTTACTTCTCTTATCTTTATTGTGTTTATATAACTGGTGCATGATTCTTTATGGTGCATGATTCTTTTGGTTTTGTCACAAATTTGACAAAGGGGGAGATTGTAAATGCTATTGTGTAAATCCAACACCCGTTGTGTTGTCAAATTTTGTTGTGCCAAACCATTTAGGATTTGTATCATGATTGAGTTAAAGTGATCAGGTTCGTACATTTCAAAGTTCTCTGGATTTTCATCGAACTTGCCTACATCTTCAAGTTGAAGCGAAGAGTGTTGAAGTTTATAGTTTCAAGATCAGATTTAAGAACTCAAGTTTAAGTTTGAAGTTCAATTGCTGTACGCTAAAGACTCAAGAACTCAAGCATATCTCTAGCACAAGTTCAAGTGATCGAACTCAAGCTTCAAGTATTGCAAGATATCAACATTCGAAAATGAATGATGTTTCATTTGTTCCAACTCATAAACAGTTTTAGATGACCCTAGATTGACCTTAGGTTGTGTCATATTCATTGCATATTTTTCGTGGGTCATTTCAGATGTTTATAGGTCATTTTCTCAACTAGTCTTAGACCTTGTTCGACTAGTCCAAGTACTGGCTCGACCAGTCCAAGGTTTGTTGCTAATTTTTAGAATTTTCTGTTAAACTCTCGACCAATCCTGGAGACTACTCGACCAATCGTGTAGGCTCGACTCAAAGTCCAATAAGCTTTTCTGGTCCCACTCGACCAGTCGAGCAGGCCACTCGACCAGTCAAGTAACAGCCTTATCTTATCGCGCAAGAAAATTTAAAATTTTGTTAGTCCTTCGACTAGTCGAATTGATCCTTAGAGCAGTCAAGTGAACAGTATTTTCACCTATAAATAGAGCACAAATTTCAGAGTTTATTCATTTATTAAAGTGAAATCAAGACACCACTCTGAGAGATAAGTTTGTAATTTTTTAAGCTATAGTGTGCTCATTTAATATTCTCTTTAATTAGCTTTTTGTTATTTGATTTTGAGATCTTTATTCCAATCTTACTTTAAGAAAGGATTTGTGTTTTCTCCTTTCTTAAGATTAAAATCAAATCAAGCTAGCTCAGGTTGATTTTGTCACACCCCAAACTTGAAAACCGGTCTTACAAAATTTTCGATCGCCGAATTCGGTGCCGACAGCCTCCGTAGTACCCCATTCTTAGCTCCCAACTCCCATACGCCAGATTTCGATCCTTGGATCCTACAAGGAGAATTTTCAACATGAATTTGTCTCGTAAGAAGCATAACCACAAGTATACCCAAACCACAAGAACAACATCATCACCACATATCCACTATTATAATCATTTGAGTACAATACTGAAAGGGAAATACAAAATATAGATATCAAAGAAAACTCCAGAAGCTCAACCGCATGCTTCTGCCTTAGCTCGGCTACATCCTAATGTCACTTGCACGCATCTATCGTGCGTAAGTTTATAGAAAGCTTAGAAGGTGGTGTAAGTGTATGAGAAGTATATGCATGCTCAAAATGTAATATCAGAATAAACGGAAATACTGGTAAGTCGACGAACCATACAAAACCAAAGTAAGTAAAAATACTGATACGTCCATAAAATATCATCAACCTCATCCAAGATATGCGATGAATAGATATAGCAAACCAATGTTATATACTGAGAAAGTAATGTAAGTCAGCTATAAAATGCGGAAACATAATTAACCAAATATCAAATATCAAGAATGCAATATAATATGTAATTCAGAAGAGCTAAGAATACCATCAGCCTCATATAAATGTAAAAACATAACAACCCAAAATCTCATATGCCGCGGATGTAATGCAATATGCGGTATGTGGTACGAATGAAATGACCAAGTCGTAGTGTGAAGTCGGGATAATAGTACGTAGTATCACAGGCTATGGGGTCCATCACAAGGAACTTTTATCCAAACCAGTCCCATACCTAAATTTGGATAGCCAGACTCAATGTAGTAGACTCCTGATCTCAGGTTCCCTAACCGAAATCCTTGCCATTACGAAGGTACACAACAATTAGTTGCGCACCACTAGCCCGAGTAGATAGTGAATGAATGAATGAATGAGTATGTAACTCCTACTCAATAAGTCCACATATTAATACCGTACATCTCTGGATCATCACCGAGGTCAAGTACACTCCAAGTTGGCTGTCGCCCCTGCTGGCTGTGCTGCCCAACAAGTGGAAAAGACCTCACTACCCGCATGCCAATAGTATACTAATGCCTACCCGACTTGTCGATAGCGGACTCATTTAGGAGCTGGTCAACCTCAGCCTAGCTTACAGACTCCTCACTTAGGTGGATAAGGCCACACCCCCTCCTAACCAACCATAACACAGTGAGAGCCATGACCTACTGGTATCCAGCACTCGGGAGCTCATGTATCCACTCGGTCTAGACGTTAAGGTGTGTCCTGGCCTCAGAGGTTTAGGGACTGTCACACCCCAAACTCGGAAACTGGGCTCACAAAATTTTCGATCACTGAATCCGGCGCCAACAGCCTCCATAGTGCCCCATTCTCGGCTTCCAGCACCCATTTGCCAGATTCCGATCCTGGGATCCTACAAAGAGGATTTTCAGTATGATTTTTTTATAATGGAGCATAACCATAAGCATAATCAAATCATAAAGGCAACATTATCATCACATATCCACTAATATAATCATTTGAATACAATGTTGAAAGGGAAATACATATATCGAAATCAAAGCTCCAGAGGACTGCTGCACACTCCAAGCTCAACGCTACTGTAACCTAACACCACCTGCACGCATCTATCGTGTATAAGCTTACAAAAGCTTAGAGGGTAGTAAAAGTGTGTGCCCAAGATAAGTGTCAAGTATACTATAAAGCCCATAAATCATACATCATCGGAATAAGCGAAAATACTGACAAGATCATGAATCATGCGATATCAGAGTAAGTGGAAATATACTAGTAAGTCCATGAGTGCTATCATCTGTACTAAGGCTATGCGATGCAACACATAATAAGATATAACAGATACTGAGGATGCAATGCAATATACAAATCCTGACGAGCCACGAATACCATCAACCTCATCTAGGCCATATAAGTGTAAAAACATAGTAACCCAAAATGCTAAGTACTGCGGATGCAATGTAATATGCAGTGCGAATGAAATGACCATGCTGGAATGTGAAGTCGGGATAATAGTACGTAGTATCGCAGGCTATGGGGTCCACCACAAGAGACTTCTATCCAAACCAGTCCCATACTTAAATTTGGATAGTCAAACTTAATGTGGTAAACTCCTGATGTCAGGTTAGTTGCATGCCCAACCGAAATCCTAGCCATGCGAAGGTACACATAGCAAATAGTTACGCACCACTAGCCTGAGTGGATAGTGAATGAATGAATGAATGGATATGTAATTCCTACTCAATAAGTCCACATATCAGTACGGTTGCTCTCTGAGAAATCACCGAGGTCTATTACACTCCACACCGACTGCCTCCTCCCTAACTGTACAGCCCAGTGAGTGGAAGAGACCTCACTATCCGCCTAGCCAGTAGTCTGTCAATACCTACTCGGCTCGTCGATAGCGGACCCATTTACGAGCTGGTCATACTCAGCCTAGCTTATAGCCCCCTCACTCAGGCGGATAAGGCCACACCCCCTTCCAACCGACCACGACACAGTAGGAGATACGACCTCATGGTATAAGCACCGACGCTCATATTCCACTCGGTCTAGATGTTGGAGCATCTCCTGGTACCAAGGAGGTTCTGAGATTTTCACCCAAGGACATCCTACGTGCCCACAGTGCTAGAACCAAGAAATTTTGGTGTCCTATCTGGCCATCCATGATGTGTCTGTGGAGGCCACGACCCTGATGTCGCTAGGACTTATAATGATCAAGTCACATATATGCGAGATGCATAAGTCACACTATTCAGTCATGCAACAATCTTGCACATATGGTGTGATAATGTGGGCACTCCGTCTCATAAGTAGTCCCGTAAATAGTCTGCCCAATGGCGTATGCTATGATCAAACATTCCTCATATCAGGCATGCATATGATGCGTATGGGCATGAATCATGGAGTTATACTAAGTATCTTATATGGTGATGAACTATCCTCACAACAAAGATGGGCCTTGATGGCCTACACACAATAAGTATGGGCCTATCAATGGGCCCTAGGGAGAGTTATAATGCGGACATTTAACCAACATTAATCTTACAATGTGGATGTCAAACCAACATTGCTCCCAAGCCATGGCCTGCCATAAAACATCATTACATAAACCATGGGGAGTCACACATTGTAATGGACCTATATACGTCTCATTGGGCCTCGACCCATAAGCCTCAGATATATCAAATGGGCCACCTCAACCCATAGGCCTTTATACATCATGATGGGCCTAACCCATGGGCCCCAAATATATCACAATGGGTCTCAACCCTTGGGGTCCAAATACACTACATCGGGCCTCATCAAATGGGCCCCATATATGTTAAGGTGGGCCTCAACGAACGGGCCTCATACATCACATTAAATTGGGCCACATCAATTGGGCCCCATGCATATCAAATGGGCCATACCCAAAGATAAGCGGTGAAAGTGATTTCCTCCATTAGAATTCCTAAGGCCCACGATAACATTTATTTCCCATCCAATCTGATCATAAGGTCACGATGACCTGAAAGGGGTTTTAATGGTGGACGGTTAAACCCACTGATTTCCATAGTGTGGTCCACCTAATCCTAGATCTGTCTTATTTTTAGCCTTAAGCCTTAAGACAAGCTTGCCAAATGGTGGACGGTTTGGATGCGACACATGCATCATTATAGGTCCCATAGGGATGAACGACATAGATATAACAGATGGGACCCACAGAACTCAGCAGCGTTAAAACAATAGCTATATAACTGGTGTGAGATAACCTAGCCAATCAAACGGGTGGGTCCCATAGATAGACAGTGTAGATGAAGTAGGTGGGACCCACAGATATACATAATATATGTATATAATATATAAATATATAATATTAAATTAATGCCCAAGCCCTGGACGGCCTGGACGAATGCACACATCAAGGTGTAGCCTGCACATGGGGTATGTCCCACCGTCTAAGTAATGGACAGTGAGGATAAAACCCATACATCACGGTGGTCCACAGCTAGATGGTGTGCGTCCAAAACATACATCATGGTGGTTCCCACCGTCCACAGCCATGGATGGTGTGAATTAAACACATACATCAGTGTGGGTCCCACGTGGGGCTCACCCTAACGTTTACTTCCATCTAATCCGTTGATAAGGTCACACGGACCTAAATGAATAGGAAAAACAAATTTCATAATGCTCCCAAAACTTTTGTGACCCAGAAAAGGGTTTCAATGGTAGACGTTCATCCACACTGTTTCCTTTGATGTGGGCCACCCGAGCTCTAACTATGGCTGATTCTTGGGGTGGCCCACTGCCCCAAAGGGGCTTACAAAATGCACGAGGCTGATGCCAAACACACATCACAGTGGGGCCCATGACTGGGACCCCTGTCCTGCCTCCAGCGTCAAATGCAGGACGCTTCTGTGTCCTGGCGTCAGCAGTAACAGCAGGCACTGCTGCCTAATTTTCTTTTAAAAAAACTCATTTTTCAAAGGTTTTTCCTATGTAGGGCCCTCATCGGCAAAATCCACCCCAGCCATTGGTTTTTACGGCTCGAGACAAACCAAATGAGTCCAATATTCGATGTATTTTGATGTGTCAAAACATTAGGGTGGTTTTCAATGGTAAAAATAATTGTTTTCTATGCTATGGCTCGCCAGATAGTCGAATTAACTTCATCTTTCAGCTCAATGCCTAAAATGAGCTGGAGAATGGAATAGACGGTGTGGATTAACTTCATACGTCAGTGTGGGGCCTACAAAAGTAGCCCATCCAAAAGCTTATGAATCAAGCTAATATTTGTGTTTTCCCAGTTCACATCTAGCGTCCCTGGACGCTGGACGGTTTGGGCATGATACATACATTTGAGGTGGGCCCCACCTATGGACGTGGGCCACCAAAAGGGTTGATGGCATGGGTAATACATACATCAACGTGGGGTCCATCCAAGTGGGCCACATGACCATCTATCACAAAAAAAATGAAAAGAGGGAGAGAGAGAGAGAGAAAGAGAGACACACATGCGATGGAGGGACCCCGGCACTATGGGTCCTTCGTTCCATGCATCTAATCATACATCAAGTGGGTCCCATTACACGTGGGCCCATCAAATTAAAAATCAACGGTGGAGATCCTCTCTCCACCAAAATGTAAGGTCTAGATGACCCTATTCATGCAAGGAGAATAAACATCATGATGGGGTCCATGGAGAATGGCCCTATCATGGAATGATCATTAGGATCAAGGTGGGCCATCGGCCACACCTAGGGTCCAAAGTGAGATCCATACAATTGATCGGTAGGCCTCACTTGGTCCATCATCAAAACATGAAAGATCTAGTCTAATAAGCACCCACCATTCGATCTTCTTGGTCCATTGGAAAGCCAATCTCCTTGTGTTCCTCTTTGATGGTGGAAGATGAGAAATGAATGGCTAGGATGAAGATTTTTGGGATGGAAAGGTGGGCCACCAAAATCACTTTTCTCTCCATGAGAAGCTTGGACATGAGCCCATTTTGGTGCTTGGAAAATATGAAGAGAAAGAGAGAGAAAGAGAGGGTGGTTGTAAGAGAAGTGATGGGTGATAGAGTGATGGATGTGAGGTGATGGTGTACATGACATGTATGGGTGTGTAAGAGAGAGGGTGAGAAAGAGTTGACTTTGGGGTTGACTTGAGGAGAAAGAAAGCTTTGATTGAATGACTGATGAGACATGTTGTAAAGATTCTCTTGGGATTGCAAACATGCGGTGTTTTCCTCAAAATAAACGCGGGCCCATATCTTTTAACCTAGGTATCTGGTTAGTGCGCGAGTTGCGGTGTTGGAACCGCGGTGGCAGTGCGGTCACAATGGTACAAGTCTCGGATTAAGCCAACTCAAATTTATAGGATACGACTTAAGGTCATGCGTAAACATCGATCATAAGTCGCAGGTTGCCAGAATTCAACGCGAAGGATCGCGGGAGTTGACGAAACAGTATGGACTAGGATATGGGTCTTACAGGGACTTTCACCCATGGACATCAAAAGTATCCAAATGCTCGAACCAAACATTTTCGGTGTCCCATCTGGCCATCCATAACATGCCTATGGAGGTCACAGCCCTAATGTCACTAGGGTGTACAGTAATCACAATCACACAATACAAGATGCATGAGTCATGTAGCCCAATCATGCATCAATCCTGTGCATACCGTGCGCTCATGTGGGATAACTCTACCTATTAGGAAGCCCATAAACCATCTGTGCTATGACATATGCAATGGTTAATTACATCTCATAATAAACATGTAGATGATGCGTATGGGCATGTATCATGATACTATGCTGTCACATACTCATAATCAGTATTAATAACTGGCATCGACAATCGGCCTCGACAATGTGGACATTTAACCAACATTGCCCTCAAGGAATGACCCACATAGAGCCTAACATGTAGTGGACCCATGATCCCATAAGGGCCTAATATACAACACCATGGGCCTCACTCAAGAGCTTAATACACATCATGATGGGCCTCTCACATGGGCCTAATATACATCATGACGGGCTCCATCACGTGGCCCTCAAATGCACCACAATAGGCCTCATCACATAGGCCTCATATACATCACATTGGGCCTTAAACATGGGTTGAATACACATCATAATGGGCCTCAAATATACACCGCATATACATCACATTAGGCCTTGACAATTGGCCTCAATATTCAACCTCGACAATCGGCCTCGACAATTGGCCTTAATATTCAACCTCAACAATCAGCCTCGACAATTGGCCTCAACAATCGGAATCAGCCTTGACAAATCAGAATCAGCCTCGACAATTGGCCTCGACAATCGGAATCGGCCTCGACAATCGAAATCGGCCTCGACAATTGGAATTGGCCTCAATAATCGGCCTCGACAAATCGAAATCAGCCTCAATAATTGGCCTCGACAAATCGGAATTAGCCTCGATAATTAGCCTCGACAAATCAGAATCGGCCTCGACAATCAGAATTGGCCTTAATAATTGATTGCGATAATCAGAATCGGCCTCAATAATCAGCTTCAACAAATCAAAATCGGCCTTAACAATCAGAATCAGCCTCGACAATCGGAATCAGCCTCGATAATTTAAATCGGCCTCGACAAATCAGAATCAGCCTTGACAATTGGAATCGGCCTCAACAAATGACCTCGACAAATTGGAATCAGTCTCGATAATCGGCCTCGATAAATCAGAATCGGCGTTGACAAGTGGCCTCGACAATCGGAATCAGCCTCAACAATCGAAATCGGCCTCGATAATCGGCTTAAACAAATTAGAATCGGCCTCGACAATTGGCCACGGCAAATCAGAATCAGCCTCGACAATCAGAATTGCCTCAACAATTGGAATCAGCGTCGTTAATCGGCCTCAACAATCGAAATCGGCCTCGATAATCGGCTTCGACAAATCAGATTTGGCCTCGACAATCGAACTTGGCCTCAACAATCGAAATTGGCCTGGACAATCGGAATGGCCTCGACAATCGGAATCGACCTCGATAATTAGAATCGGTAATCGATCTCGATGCAAGGCGGGGTCTATAGATAGACGACCGATGATGGATTAAGCAATATCAATGGGGCCCTTTCATTTGGGTTAACCTACTAGAGAATGATGAGAATGGGCCTAACCAGGCCTAAGGGAAAGTCACAATGTGGACATTTAACCATCACTGCCCATCAATGTGGACATTCAACCAACATTACTCTCGAGGAGTAGCCCACATATGGTTAAACATATAGTGGGCCCATGTCCCCACATAAGGGTTTAATATACAACACCATGGGTCACATCCATAGGCCTCTCATACATCAGGTGGACCACTTCATATGGGCCACATATACATCACAATGGGCCCCTGACACGGGCCTCATATACATTATAAAGGGCCACGTCCCATGGCCTCAAATATATCACAATGGGCCTCTACTCATGGGCTCCAAATACATCACAATGGGCCTTAACCCATGGGCCCCAAATACATCACAATGGGCCTCAACCCATGGGCCCTAAATACATCACAATGGGCCTCAACCCATGGGCCCCAATTATATCACAATGGGCCTCAACCCATGGGCCCCAAATACATCTCAATGGGCCTCAACCCATGGACTCCAATTATATCACAATGGGCCACACCAAATGGGCCGCATATACATCAAGATCGGGTGTAACAATGGGCCACACCATCTACACCATTCATCTATTTTTCTTTTTTAGAAATCATTTTAGAGCTTTTCCAAAAAATAAATCATATCAAAAGATCATCTGGACCATACCACAAGTAACAGTGGTGATAATGATTTTCACTGTTTAAAATTTTCAGGGCCCACCATAACATTTATTTCCATCCAATCTGATCATAAGATCACAAAGACCTGGATTAAGAGGAATGACAATTTCCATATTGATCCAGAACATGTAATCCCTAAAATAATTTCAATGGCAAGCATTTAATCCTCCACTGTTTCTGTAGTGTGGTCCACCTAATAGATCTACTTCATTTTTAGTATCAAGCCATATGACGTGCTCACCATATGGACAGACGGTTTGGATGTAACACATACATCAGGGGAGGGCAATGCAGCACTGTCCAAATGGACGGTGTGCATATATAACACATAAATCAAAGGGGGCCACCCAGCAAATCGTCCAAATGGACGGCTGGATGGAACAGATGAACGGCGTGAATAAAGCACATACATCACAGGGGTCCCACCGTCCTGGCATATGGACAGTGAGGATATAGAATAAACACATCAGGGTGGGTCCCACCCACACGTCCAGCAATGGACGGTATGGTTGAAACAAATATCAGGTGCATCCTATAGCACCAGCATCATCCTATGCACGGACAGTGCATATAAAAACCCATATACATCAAGGTGGGTCCCATCCCCACACGTGCCACACGCGTGGGATGGGCCCACGTCCAAAATAGATGGACGTTAGGGATATAACACGTACCTTGTGATGGGGATCCCAGAACTTGCTGCCGATCATGCAGCAGCAACAGCATGCTGCTCGGGACCCACCGTCCTTGCTTGGACAGTGTGGATCCAACACATTAACAAGGTGGGTCCACACATGTGGCCCACCACCTTTAGATTAAATAGATATTTGCATTTTCTCTTCATCCAGCTTACTGGACAATGCCAACAGTACTGGACCGTCCAGCCAGCTGCTAGACTTCAATAAGGTGGGCCCCACCGGTGGCGAGTATGGATAAAATATATCATGGTGGGCCTATTGTCCCGGGATGGTCTAAATGTGTCATGCACATCAGGTGGACCACACATCAAGAGAGAGAGAGAGAGAGCGCGAAAGAAACGGCGTAGTAAAGGGACCCTGCCACTATGGGTCCCTCTTATGATTACAACACATACATCAAATTTGGTCCCATCACAAGTGGGCCATCAAATTGAAATTCAACGGTGGATCACCCACCTTAGATCTCTTCTTCCTTCTTCCGTCAATGCTTGCTAGAGCTCCAAAGGAACAATTTCAACGGTTGAGATGGACTTAGGATGGTGGGAAGGTGGATCATACCTAGCTCTCCCATGGATCTTAGACGTGGGTTGCTTGGGAAATGAGGGAGAGAGAGATGAGAGAGAGGTTATAAGGAGAGAGAGGGATGGGTGAGAGGTGATGAAGTGATAGGGAGTGATGGGTGTGTACTTGATATGTAAGGGAGAGAGTTGACTTTAGGGATGGGTGTTTGTACTTGGGGATGGGATGTGGTACTTGATATTTGATGTAATTGATTTGATATTTCTCTTGGGATTTGCAACGCATGACATTTTCCTTGAACTGAACATAGGCCCACATCTCCTGGCCTGGGTATCACCTTGGTGCGTAATATGCGGTGTTGGAACCACAGCGACGGCGTGGTAGCAGGGGTACAAATTTTGAGTCGAGACGACTCTGATATACTGGACACGACTCAGGATCACGTGCAAATGCCGATAACAGATCTCGGATCACAGGAATTTGACCGGGAGGACCGCGAAGGCATACGGAATGATACGGGCTAGGATATGGGTCTTATAGATTTAATTTAAAAATCATTTAGAACTAGAAATTTTTGATCTGTGAGACTGGACATTGAACATCTATGTCTACATCGAATTGGTTCTACCGGGCTTCTTCAAAGGAGAATTTCCAGATAAGTACATTTATATTTTGTATATCTCTTTTTGGTTTTTGAGGTTGTGCCAGAAAAATCTCTATTTGGTTTTGTCTGAGATGATCCAAAAAATCTCAGAGTGCGGGGTTTTTGAAATTGTGTAAGCCCAATCAAAGACACAATTGTGAAGGTTTTAAGGTGAACCTTGGAAAATCTTTTTCATAGTAAACGCTAATATCTCGAGGGAGTGGATATTAGGAGTGTAGTAGTTGTGTGGCTGTTTTCTAACAGTTGGTGTACACACAAGTAAACCACTATAATTCCTGGTGTTATGATGGATGGTTGAATGTGCTTATGTGTTTGAATGTTGTAATTTTCTTTAAGCATTTGTGATGAATGGTGTAATTCATTTTATGCACTTGTGGGAATGTTGTAATAACTTCTTTGGTTTTTGGTATTAGGTTGTCCTTAGAACTAAGTTTGTATCAACCTCTCAAGACTAGTATTTTTGAGTTTGCTATTTACTTGTGCTTCTTTATTATTTAATTGTGCTATCATTCTTTAAATTCCGCATTTAGTTTTTAATTTGGCATAGTCCTATTCACCCCCCCTCCAGGACGTATTGCTCGGCCTTTTCACGCTCCCAACCGATTTCGGTCAAAATTAGAACAAGACCAAAGGGCGCAATGTGATCAATATTGACTAATCTCTCTATGATTATGTCTCTAGTGCAAAAATCCTTAACATGCTCCAAATTTTCATCGGTAGCCTGTAGGGTTCTTACACTTAATGGAGTGGATCTAGAAGAAGAGCTACCACGGCTCTTTCGTGTTACTGTTCTCTTTGAACGATGCTCCATTAAGTATAACACAAGAAAGAAATCAAAGAGAGGGAGTTGATTGAAGCTAGATCAGATTTAAGACAAAACCCACTACAAAGAGAGTTTGAAATCACAAATACAACCCAAATATGAGATTAACTAGCAAAGATGTACTCAAAACTTGAAGGAAATTTAAAAATAAACACTTACAAACAAGATTGGAAGTTGGGTTGGTCGAGAGAGGCATTGGCTAGTCGAGGAAGAAGGTAGAAAATGAATTGAAAAAGGTGTTTTCCCCTTTTAAAGTGAAATTGCGTGGTCCTCGACCGGTGAGTATGCACTCAATTGGTAGAAGGTTCGGTCGGTCGAGTGTGTACCCGACTGGTCGAAGATGCCTTAAAAAATTTGATTTTTGTTTATTATTATTTTATTTATTATCAAGATATGTATTTAAACAATATAAACATACAATAAAAATATATGCATAAGAAAGATAATTAATTAACAATACACAAACCAATATCATGCTTTATGTTGGAAAATCTATTTTTGTCGAGCGGTTTAGTTAGTATATCTGCAAGCTGCTTCTCAGTTTGAATGTATTCAGGCATGATACTCTTGTTTTCAACTAATTCTCGAATATAATGACATCGATTATCGATATGTTTTATACGAGAATGTTGGATTAGATTTTTTAAAATATTAATTGTGCTTGAATTATCACCATTTAATGTTATTATATCTTGCATAATACCATAATCGGCTAACATTCTTTTCATCCAAATAAGCTGAGTGCAAACATTTCTAAGTACAATATATTCGGCTTCAACTGTAGAGAGGTAGAGAATTTTGTTTCTTACTGAGCCACGAAACTAAACAGTTCCCTATGTAAAAACATCCACCACTAGTAGATTTTCTATCATCAATATTTCCTACCCAGTTTGCATTAGTATATTCGATAATTTGTACGGATGTATCATGTGGATACCAAAGTCCTAAGTTAGTAGAACTTGTGACTTATCTAATTATCCATTTAACAACAATTAGATGTGATTCCTTAGGATTATATTGATATCTAGTACACATTCGAACACTAAAAGCAATATCAGGTCTACTAGCAGTTAAGTATAGAAGACTACCAATCATACTTCGATATAGACAGAAGTCTACACTTTTACCTAATTCATTCTTTTAGAGTTTAAGAGTTGTAGTCATTGGAGTTTCAAAATTCTTTCCATTCTCCAACCCAAACCTTTTTACAAGGTTCAAGGCATATTTGGTTTGTGAGATGAATATACCATCTTCAAGTTGCTTAACTTGTAATCTAAGAAAGTGGTTTAATTCACCAACCATACTCATTTCAAACTTGGATTTCATCAGATCTGCAAACTCAATGGATAAGTTAGTGCATGTAGATCCATAAATGATATCGTCAACATAGGTCTGAACTATCAGTATGTGATCCTTATATTTCTTGACGAATAATTTTTTATCAACACTGCCCATAATAAAGTTATGACTAAGTAAAATTTTAGTCAGTTTTTCGTACCATGCCCTGGGAGTTTGTTTCAACCCATAAAGTGCCTTTTTAAAAACGATATACACAACTAGGAGATTTGGGGTCTTCAAAACCCTTTGTTTGTTCAACATATACCTCCTCATGTAAATCACCATTTAGAAAAGCACTTTTGACATCCATTTGATATATTTTGAATTTCTTATAATATGCAATCGAAATAAATAATCTTATGGATTCAAGATGTACAACTGGTGCAAAGGTTTCATCGTAATCAATACCTTTTATTTGAGTGTACCCTTGTACAACCAGTCGAGTCTTATTTCTGATAATATTATCTAATTCATCAATTTTATTCTTAAAAATTCATTTGGCTCCAATTACATATTTATTAGAAGTTCTAGGAACCAAGTACCATACATCATTTCTAACAAATTGATTTAATTCTTCTTGGATATCTATTATCCAACTTTCATCAACAAGTACTTCATTTACATTTTCTAATTCAATTTGGGAAGTGAAGTAGACATAATTACAAAATATTTTCTGATTGTCTTCTTGTATGTACACCATTACAAGGGTTACCAAGAATTTGATCAGTCGAATAGTCTTTGACTAATCTTGTCTCATTATTGATTGATTTAGATGAAGACTCAGGTGTATTAATTATATTGACTTCATCATCATCTTTATTAGGAGTGGGTGTGATTTGTTGATTATCAATTACTACATTTATAGATTCCTGAATCACCCCAGTTCTTTTATTAAGAACCCGATAAGCACATCTATTTAGGGCATAGCCTAGAAATAGTCCCTCATCACTATTAGCTTCAAAATTTCCTAAATTTTCTCAATCGCATAAAATAAAACATTTACTTCCAAAAGTTTAAAAATATTTAACAGTGAGCTTTTTATAAAACTATAGTTCATAAGTTGTTTTATTTTTAGCTTTTCTAATGTAAACATGATTTATGATATAACATGCAATATTAACAGCTTCAGCCCATAAATTTTTTGGTAGTTTCATGCTATTTAGCATTACACTAGTCATTTCCTGTAAAACTCTATTTTTTTTTCAACAATTCCATTTTGTTAAGGTATTTTAGGAGAAAAGAATTCATACAATATACCATGATCATTATAGCACTTCTCAAAATTGTATTCTCAAATTCGGTGTTATGATCACTTCTAATTTTGACCACAGATATCTCTTTTTCAGTCTAAATACACTTTAAAAAATTTCTGACTTCATTGAGAGTATCTGATTTCTCTCTTAAAAAGGTTACCCATGTATATTTGGTGTAATCATCAACAATGACCAAAAAATACTTCTTTTCACCTCTACTCTCCGTTTTTGTTGGTCCTAATAAGTCCATATGGAGTAGTTCTAGAGGTTTGGCTGTGGATAAGGAGTTCACTTTCTTATGACTACTCCTGACCTGTTTGCCAATTTGATATGTGCCATAGACTTTTTCTATCTTTTTTTGGCTTGGGTAAGCCACGTAAGTTATCCCTTTTGCTTAATTTATATAGATCTTTATAATTAACATGTCCAAGACTTTATGTCATATCTCAGTTTCGTCTATTTGGACCATGTAAGATGAATGGTTTGATGAGCAAGAGTTATCAATTATATAGCAATTTTCAGAGGTTCTGTGACCATTTAATATTATACTACCCTTCTCATTTGTAATCTCACATCCGTGATTTGAAAATTTTACACTGTGTTTATTATCACAGATATGAGATATGCTTAAGAGGTTATGTTTTAATCCTTCAACATAAAGCACATTTTCAAAGAGATGTAAGTTAGAAAGTTGTACAGTACCTTGGCCTATTATTTTGTAGTTGCTTCCATCTCCGAAAGTAACTGAGCCGTCATTTACTTCTTTGATATTTATGAATATCGCATTATCACCTGTCATATGTCTTGAACATCCACTATCCAGGTACCATCTTGAGTGGCTAATGGCTTTGAAAGTTGTGTGGGCAACAAGACACGTAACCTTTGGAACCCATTTCATTATGGTTCTAGGTTTACGAATACTTCTTGATTTTCCCTACGTTTGAGAGTTAGGATTTCTCCTTCTTCTATGAACTCCATTTTAATCTGAGATGGATTTCAAAAGCTCTTTAAGTAAGTCTATAATTTTTTCAGTTAAGGGTGATTTATTATTTCTTTGATGTTTATAGCTAAAGGTATTATTATTAATTTTAGGAACTTGAAAGGGTTTTGAGTTTTTGAAATCATTATGATTGAAATCTCTTAAAGTCTTACTTTTAGAGTTCGAGGATTCTCCTCTTACAAAGATAGGAGCAGAATCTTTGGATTTCAGAGAATTACCTTTAATATAACCTAGACTAGACTTGTCACGACATTTTCTAAATGAGGTTAACAATTTTTCAAGCTTTTGGTCACCATGGGCATATTTTCAAGTGTCTTTAGAACTCAAAAGGGAAGAAACTTCAAGTTTTAGTTTCTCATTTTCTATTTTGAGTTTTTGTAATTCAAAAGATTTAAAACTTAAATCTGATTTTGTTTTTTCAAAATAATTGAAAAAATGAAATTTTTTTAAATCTTATTTTTCAAGTTCTTCTTTTAATTTAACATATTTTTCTTTTTGAATTTTCAACTTGACAACAATTTTACAACTTTCTTTATATAGGGCATTGTAGGCATTTTGAAGATCATTTTCATTTTCATTTTCATTTTTAGGGTCAATCTTGAGGTTTTCATAGTCAGATATATTACAGGTAAATGAGGAAGTGACTCTGGCTATAGTCATAAGGGCTTTCACATCATTTGCATTTGTATTCTCTTTTTCTGATTCATCAAATTCAGAAGAACTTTCAGAGTCAGATGATTCATCCCAAGTAGCTATCATGCCCTTTCTTTTTGACCTATCCTTTTTAAGACATTTATTTGTCAAGTGCCCATATTTATGACAGTTGAAACATTGACTGTCTTTTGTTTTAGATTTTCAAGAATTAGATTTTCCTTTTCTTTTATCAGATGGTTTTTGAAAATCTGTTCTTTTATTATTTTTGAAAATCTATAAAATTTCTTAGCTAACATTATCGTATCATCTTCATTGTCTTCAAAATCAAAATCAGAACTATTTTCTTTTGAAACAGATTTCGAAGTTTTAAGAGCAATAGCCTTATCTTTAGGAGCCTTAAAATTCAACTCATATGTTTGAACAGAGCCAACTAACTCCTCAACTTTCATAAGATCGGTATCTCTTAATTCCTGAATAGCAATAACCTTAGAGTTGAATCTGTCAAGCAGAGATCGCAGTATTTTTGTGAAAATTCCATCTCCTAAACCCCACATGGAATTTACTATGTCATTTAGTTTTGTATAGAAGTCCATACAAGTTTCATTTTCTTCCATATGAATTCCTCAAATCTGGTAGTGAGGATTTGAACTTTTGATTTCTTGACTATACTAGTTTCTTCATTTGTCATTTCGAGAATATCCCATGCTTGCTTAGTTATATTACATGAAATAATTCTTTTGAATTCATCAGGCGATAAAGTGCAAGTTATGACATTTAAGGCTTTAGCATTAGCACTGCTTTTACTTTTTTGACTTGCAGTCCATAAATAGAATGTAGTTTCTCTCATAAATTTGGATCCATCCTCGACTACTATTTCAGTCATAGGAGGTTTCCATTTAGTCATAGTGGCTGGGCACACACTTTCATCTAATGATTTTAGAAAAATTCTCATTCTGGCTTCCCAGTTTGAATAATTAGAGCCATCAAAAGGAGGTAGCTTGGTAATAAATAAACTATCGAAATTTAACATAATATAGCTCTAGATCTAAACTCAAGAAAGTTAATTCAAAAAATAGAGCAACCTACCCTAATACCACTTGAAAAGGAGAGCTTAACAAGTCCTAAGGAGGGGGGGATAGGACTATGCTAAATAATCAAAAAAATTTGCTGAATAATAAATAAATCAGAGATCTCAATTGCCTTAGTATTGAAATGTTAATTCCAACTGATTCGTAGGACAACCTTCACCCAAACAAGTTTAGGTAGGACAACCTTATTTCACGAATGTGATTAGAATCAAAACCACAAACTAAGCAAAAGGTAATAAAATAAATATTATGATCATTCACCACTTATACTGAAAAGAAATTACAACCATTCACCATAAAAATAATAAAACCATTCACCGCAAACACCAAGAATTATAGTGGTTCGGTGTGTTAACAATTATTCTCAAACAGCCACACCTACTGTACTCCCAAAATTACTCTCCACGTAATCTTGGCTTTCACTATGAATAAGGTTTTCTCAAGGTCACCTTAAAACCTGATACAATTGTGATTTTATTAGGCTATGACAAATGAAAAGCCTCACTGAGATTTTCTGGCTATCTCAGAAAAACCAACACTAAGATTTTTTATGTATCTTAGAAAAACCAAATACAGAAAGTAAACAAATGTATATTTATCTTCACCATAGAAGAAACTGTAGCTAAGGAACTTCTTTTCTTGAATGTCGAATGTTCAATATTCAGTTTGATAAAAAAGGTCAAGGGTTCTATTGATTTTAATTAAGATTAAACCAATGACTACTTGTATTAATTCCTTTAAATCTTAACAAGAAGAGTAATATCCACTCTTTTTAAAATCAGAATAACAAAGTCTGAGATTAGGGAATTAAACAAAAAGCTATAAAAAGTAATTTATAAATACCGTTCAATAAATTAAATATAAATGGAGCTTCTCTCTCACTTGCAGAAGGATTTGAATAGTCTTGAATGAATTTTCAGATTGAGAGAGAACCTCAATTTTTAGGCAAAGAAGTGGGTTCTTCGACTGGCTTAATACAGTCTTTGATTGGCCTAAGCACCGGATTCTATTCCAATGAATTTTTAGATTTGAGCGAGATAAGATATAACAAATCTTTGACTAGTCGAAGGCCCTGCTCGACTTGGTCGAGGGTGGGCTTCGACTAGCCAAAGGTGCCAAAATCCGAACTGAGTTAGTTTCTAGACTTTGAGCAGAGAAACTTAGGACTGGTCGAAGATTGCCCTTCGACTGGTCGAGCAGGCCACTCAACTGACCGAAGAAGCAACAAATTTTCTGTTTTACTTTGGTTTGTTCTAGGATTGGCTGAGTAAAACTTAGGCTAGTCGAGCCAAACCTTAGGCTGGTCGAATCTTAACCAAACACAAGCATAAAAATCCAATTTTAAATAGTTTTTTAAAGCACCTAAACCTAAGGGTCTTTCTAGGGTTTATAATACCTGAAATGACTGAACTTCTTTGTCTTGAGGTAGATAAAAGACTTAAACTTCTTTATAGAGCTTAATCTTCTACTAGAACATCATTTGATCTTGACTTCATGTTGTCTTTTTAGCTTGATCTTCTACTAGAACTTGAGCTTGATCTTCTACTAGAACTTGGACTTGGCTTGAACCTTGATCTTTAACCATACTTGAAGATCACTTGATAATATGTTTTGACTAAATGAAATTTGATAAATAAAGTGTGCTTTAAACATTATTGCACTTACAATTTTAGACTTAATCTAAGAGAGTTGAATAAAGTAGCATTTGGGTTTTCCATTAATAAAATCTATAGAACCCTGGACTCTTTCTGTCTAATTGAACACTACGTCATTTACGTTCAAGAAAGAAGTCCTTCTACTACAAGCTTCTCTCACATCTTCTACATTTGAAGATAAGTATATGTCATGCCCCAAACTTGGAAACTAGGCTCACAGAATTCCCGATCGCCGAATCCGGTGCCGATAGCCTCCGCAGTACCCCATCTCGACTACTGGCACATATATACTAGGTTTCGGTCTTGGGATCCTACAAGGAGGATTTTCAATATAAATTTATTTCATAATACGCATAACCACAAGCATAACCCACAAACAATAACTAGAACAACATCACAAAATCCACTATGATAAAAAACTTTAAGTACAATGCGATAAAGGAAAATACAATGATAATAATAATAAAACTTTAGAAGCTCGGCTGCATGCTCCTGCTCCTGCTCCTGCTCAGCTACAACTGCGTCCTGGCATCACCTGCATGCATCTATCGTGCATAAGCTTATATAAAGCTTAGAGGGTGGTGAAAGTATGTGCGTAAGGTAGCAATGCAACTATGCAATATCAGAGTGATGCGGAAACATGCTAGTAAGTCCATGAATGCTATCAGCCGTACCAAGGCTATGCAATGCAAGGCATGAATACTATCGGCCACACCAAGGCCATATGATGCGATGCAAGGCCTACATAGCCAATTTCATATGCAGGATGCAGCTCAAGCATACCAATCTGAATCCACATATCAATCTAGCTCATCTCTGGAGCATCATATATGAATACAGTTCTCTCTGTGGATAATCACCAAGGTCTAGTACACTATACACTAGATTGCCACCCCACACTAAACGCACAACCATGCAAGCAGAAGAGACCTCACTACCCACCTAACCAGCAGTCTACCAATATCTACCCAGTACGTCGGTAGTGGACCCATTTACAAGCTGGTCATACTCAGCCTAGCAATTGCCCCTACCCTCAGGCGGGTAAGGCCATACCCCTTTCCAACCGACCATGATACAGTGGAAGACGGAGCCTCCTAGTATTCGGCCCTCATACGCTCATACATCTACTCGGTCTAGGAATTGGAGCATCCTCCATGGTACCATAAGGGTTTGAGGACTTTCACCCTGGGACATCTATTGCTCCCCAGTGCATAAACAGTAATTTCGGTATCCAATCCTACCATCCACACTATATCTGCGGAGGCTACAATCCTGATGCCGCTAGGGTGTACAACAATTATAACAAACAATACAAGATGCATGAGTCACACAATCCAATCATGCACTAATCCTGCGCATACCGTGCACTCATGTGGAGCAACTCCACCTATTAAGGAGTCCCATAAACAACCTGCCCAATGACATATGCAATGGTCAACCACATCTCATAACAAGCATGAAGATGATGCGTATGGGTATGTATCATGATGATATGTTATCACATACTCATAATCAGTATCATAAATCGACCTATATACAAGGCGGGGTCCATAGATGGACAACATACCCATAACACGAAGGTCAGTCCTCAACTGTGGATATAGCAAATCTGATAGCACAAATCCCTCGGTCTAGGGCGATGATGAAATCTCCTCATATCAAGGTTGGGCCTAGGTGGCCTACCTATAAGCCTAAGGATCTGAAACGAGCTTCCTTCACCATACTATCATATAGCCCGCTAGATGCCCTAGGGGGCCCAAATAAGTCCTAGATGGACTCCAAGAATAAAATAATCCTATTAGCAACTAGTGAGGGCCCAACATCTTGGGTTAGCCCAATATGAATAGATGGATCATGAAAACATCAATGGGGTACAATGATTTGGGTCAACCCACTTAGAGAAGGATGAGAATGGGCCTAACAAGGTCAAAGGAAAGGTCACAATGTGGACATTTAACCATCATTGCCCATTCAATGTGGACATTCAACCAACATTGCTCCCTAGGAGTGGCCCACATAGACTTAAACATATAGTGGGGCCCATGGCCTCACAAGGGCCTCATATACTTCACAATGGGCCTCACACAAGGGCCTAATATACATCATAATGGCCCTCACCAAATGGGCCTCATATACATCATATTTGAGCCTCACACATCGGCCTCATGCACATCACAATGGACCACATCCCATGGGCCTCAAATACATCATAATGGGCCACATCCCATGGGCCTCAAATACATCACAATGGGCCACATCCTATGGGCTTCAAATATATCACGATGGGCCACGTCCCATGGGCCTTAAATCCATCACAATGGGCCACATCCCATGGGCTTCAAATACATCACAATGGACCACATCCCATGGGCCTCAAATACATCACAATGAGCCACGTCCCTTGGGCCTCAAATACATCACAATGGGCTGCACATATGGGCCACACATACATCATATTGGGCCTTAAGGGGCAGCCCATAATTTAGTAAAAATGAAGGGGCAACATGTACAACATACATCTCAAGGTGGGCCCTGCACAAGCAGCAAATGGGGCCTACTCGTCTAGCAAATGGACGGTCGACGTGGGATGAAACACTTACATCATGGTGGACCCCACGTCCCATGGACGGTGTGAATATACATCATGGTGGGGTCCACGTCTAGGGATGGACGGTATGAATATACAACACATACATTATGGTGGCCTCACATCCCATGTGGCTGGGCGGAGTGGATACAACACTCACATCAAGGTGGGCCCCACCCCCACACATACAACATGTGTGGGGTGGGCCCCACACGTCTAGCAAATGGGCGGACAGAATGGTTAAAACACATATATCACAAGTGGGATCCCACCATCCAGCGAATACATATATCAAAGGTGGACCCCACCCCCACACATGCAACACATGTGGGGTGGGTCCCACGTCCAGAAAAATGAACGGACAGTGGATATAACACGTACCTCATGATCAGGCCCATAGAACTTGTTGTCACGCCCCAAACTCAGAAACCAGGCTCACAAAATTCTCGATCGCCGAATCCGATACCGACAGCCTCCATAGTACCCCATTCTCGGCTCCCGGCACCCATATACCAAGTTTCGATCCTGAGATCCTATAAGGAGGAATTTCAACATGAATTTGATCCATAACAAGCATAACCAAAAGCATAACCCACGAACAATAACCAGAACACCATCCCAAAATCCACTATGATAAAAAACTTTAAGTATAATTTACATAAAGGGAAATACAATGATAATAATAACAAATCTCAAGAAGCTCGGCTGCACACTCCTACTCCTACTTAGCTACAACTGCGTCTTGGCATCACCTGCACGCATCTATCGTGCATAAGCTTATAAAAAGCTTAGAGGGTGGTGAAAGTGTGTGCATAAGGTAGCAATGCAAGCATGCAATATCAAAGTAATGCGGAAGCATGCTAGTAAGTCCATGAATGCTAATAGCCATACCAAGGCAATGTGATGCAAGGCATGAGTGCTATCGGCCACACCAAGGCCTACATATTTAATGTCATGTGCAAGATGCAGCTCAAGCATACCAATCCACGTACCAATCCAACTCATCTTTGGAGTATCATATATTAGTGCAGTTTCCTCTGGCTAATCACCGAGGTCTAATACACTATACACCACATTGCCGCCTTACACTGGACGCATAACCGTGCAAGCGGAAGAGACCTTACTATCCACCTGGCCAATAATCAGCTAATATCTATCTGGCACATTGATAACAGACCCATTTATGAGCTAGTCATACTCGGCCTAGCAATTGCCCCCTACCCTTAGGCGAGTAAGGCCACACCCCCTTCCAACGGACCATGACACAGTAGGAGACGCGGCCTCCTGGTATTTGGCTCTCGTGCGCTCATGTATCCACTCAGTCTTGACATTGGAGCATCTTTCGGTACCGTCATGCTTAGGGACTTTCACCCAGGGACATCCTTTGCGCCTCATGTAAAGAGAAGATTTTTGGTGTCCATTCCTACCATCGACGATATGCCTGTGGAGGCTATGGCCCTAATGTCGGTAGGGCATATAGTAATCACAATACACAACACAAATGCATGAGTCACACAATCCAGTCATGCATCAATCTTGCGCATACCGTGCGCTCATATGGGACAACTCCACCTATCAGAGAGTCTCATAAACAACTTACCCAATGGCATATGCAATGGTCAACCACATCTCACAACAAGCATGCAGATGATGCGTATGGGCATGTATCATGATGCTATGCTATCGCATACTCATAATCGGTATCAATAATCGGCCTATATACAAGGAGGCCTATATACAAGGAGGGGTCCATAAAAGGACAACCGATCTAAACCATAACATAAAAATTAGTCCTCAACTATGGATATACCAAATCCGATAGCACGGATCCATCCATCTACGCCGATGATGAACTCTCCTCATATCAAGGTTGGGCCTAGGTGGCCTACTTATAATCCTAAGGATCTGGAATGGGTTTCCTTCACCATTCTTTCATATAGCCTGCTAGATGCCCTAGGAGGCCCAAATAGTCCCAGATGGACTCCGAGATTAAAAGAAATAATCGCATAAGCAACCAATGGGGGCCCAACATCTTAGGTTATCCTAATACTAATAGATGGACCATGCAAACATCAATGGGGCCCAATGATTTAGGTTAACCCACTTAGAGAATGATGATAATGGGCCTAACAAGGCCTAAGGGAAGGTCACACTGTGGACATTTAACCATCATTGCCCATCAATGTAGACATTTAACCAACATTGCTCCCAAGAAGTGGCCCACATAGAGCATAACATATAGTTGGCCCATGGTCTCACACAAGGGCCTAATTTACATCATAATGGGCCTCACTCAAGGGCCACATATATATCACATCGGGCCTCACCATATGGGCCTCATATGCATCACATTGGGCCTCACCAAATGGGCCTTATATACATCACATCGGCCCTCATTATATGGGCCATAAATACATCACATTGGGCCTCATCAAATGGGCCGCAAATACATCTCATTGGGGTGGGCCCTGCACATTCCAAATGGGCCCCACCAGATGGACAGCTTAGATCGAACACGTACATCACGTGGGGGCCACGTGAATGGATAGTGTAAATATATACAACACATCACAAGGATGGCCCCACCCGTCCCGAAATCAGATGGGCGGCGTGGATAAGACCTACACATCATGGTTGGCCCCTCACAGCAGGGATGAAACACGTATATCAAATATGGGTTCCCACCGTCCTGCCCATTTGGACGGTGAGGATAAGACCCATACATCACGTGGACTCCACACAGCACCGTCCAGATCTGGACGGTGTGGGTACAAAATACATATATCAAGGTGGGCCCCAACCCCACACATGATGCACTTGTGGGGTGGGCCCCACCTCCAGAGAAAATGGACGGACGGTTGGGGTATAACATATACCTCTTGATCAAACCTCCAGAACTTGCTGATGTTAACTACAGCAGCTTTGAGCTGCGTGGGACCCACTGTCCACATGGCTGGATGGTGTGGATATAAGATGGGTCCCATGTCTAGGTGGATGGACTGGACGGTCTGGATTACCCACCGTCCCACCTGCTAGACGATGGGATATAACACATGCATTACATAAAGCCCCACTGTCCTTGCTATTTGGATAGTGGGAATACAACAGATATGTCAAGGTGGGTCCACGTGGTGGCCCACCATTAGTCTTGGATAAGTTAATATTTGCATTATCCCTTCATCAGGGCCTGCCCAAACGGGCAGCATTGCTGCTGCGGGACAGTCAGCGGGGTGACCCCTGCTTGGTGGACAACGTGGATACAATACACATGCCAAGGTGGGGTCCATGTAGGTGGACCGCCAGCTGGACCAAGTTGATATCTGTGGTTTTCCCATCGTCCATGTCCAGGCCTGCTGGACGAGTTGGAATGCAATGCACATATCAGGCGGGCCATCATATTGGACGTCCAGTAAATATGGATGGCTAGACGTCTCACACACATCAAGTGGGCCACACATCATCACAAGAGAGAGGGAAGAGATATATATATATATATATATATATATATATATATATATATAAAGAGAGAGAGAGAGAGAGAGAGAGAGAGAGAGAGAGAGAGAGAGAGAGAGAAAGAACGGCCAATGAAGGAGGGACTCCGCCACTATGAGTCCCTCACAAGATCTACACCATACAATCATATACATGGGCCCATCATAATATTTATAAAAAAAATTTGAGGTATCCCCACCATGAAAATGAGGGGTCTAGATGACCCTTAAAAGGCATGGATTAGAGTAGAAATCATGATGGTGGGGCCCATGGAGAATGGACCCACCATGGTTCATGCATGCAAGAAGATGGGTCAAAGGCCACATCATGGGGATCATGGAGGATCTCCACCATGGATTGGTGGGTCCTTCAAGTCCCCATGCAAATAAAAGAAAGAAATCTAAGGGAGTAGATGAAATCTAGTCCTAGAGAGCACCCACCTTCAAATCTTCTTGTCCTTCTTCCACCAATGGCTTCCAATGCTTCAAGGGAATAAGATTCAATGGTTGAGATGGCCTCTAAATGGTTGGATTGGGAAGATTAGGGAGAGGAAATGGCTGAAATTTTTGGGAGCTCTCTCTCTTGCTAGTAATGGAGGAAATGGGAAATGAAAGAGAGAGGGAGAGAGATGAGAGAGAGAGAGAGAGAAATGCAATGATTGCCTAGCTCTCTTAGCTAGGCAATGATGATAGGTGTAAGGCATGGGGAAGAGAAAGGAATCATGGGCTAGGGGCTAGGGTGACTATAGCTAGGGTAGTCATAGCTAGGGTGAGGTCATCCTTATAATGGTCTAGGGAAATGTGTCATAAGGGATAGGTGGGTCCCACGATGTGCGGTCCATGGCCATGATAATGTGCGGTCCACATCTTATGATCTAGACGTCAGATTGGCGCACGAGATGCGGTGTTGGAACCGAAGCAATAGCATGGTCGCAATGACACAGGTCTCGAGTTGAGTCTACTCGGGTTTACAAGATATGACTTAAGGTCACGTGCAAATGCAATCTACGGGTCGCAAGTCGCCGGAATTCGACAGGGAGGACCGCGGGATCCTTCGGAATAGAATGGTCACTAGGACACGGGCTTGACACTTACTGACGTCAATACAACAGCCATATGGGACCCACCGTCCCTGCTGGACGTTGGATGGAACCCATACACCAAGGTGGGTCCACACATGTGAGGCCCACCAGCTTTAAACAAAGCTGATACTTGTGTTTTCCTTACTTGTCCAGGCCAGTCCAAAATGGAAAGCAATGGTGGGCCCCGCTTGGACAACGGGTGCATCCCACTTGTGGACAACATGGATAAAAATACATATATCATAGGTGGGCCACACAATCAGGGGAGAAAGAGAGAGAGGGAGAGAGAGAGAGAGAGACGTGTGATGGAGGGGCCCCACCACATGGGTCCCTCAATACATGCATCATACATTATAAATTCATCAAGATGGGTCCCATGCATTACATGGCCCGACATAAGAGAATCTAAGGTGGGGATGCCATCTCCACCATGAATCAAGGGTCGAGATGACCCATCAATGGCATGGATTAACTCAAAACATCCTGATGGGGTCCATGGAGAAATGCCCCATCATGGATCATGCATGCATCAAGGATGGTGTTCACCACCCCAAGTGTAGGGTCACGATGTAGTAATAATCTCGGTAAGACCGAGGTTGAATCCACAGGGACTAATTTTGTGAGTATTCTGAAAGCAACTAGAAGTAGAACTAGAAAAAAGATGTAAAAATAATTCTGAAGTGATTGAGAGTAAGAGGAACTTTGTGACCATGGACTGAATCTCAATATTTTCCAGATCCAAATCCGAAAGTCCGACAGACGATAGGGTAAGACCAAAAATACCTGCAATTGACTAAGGGATGATCACCACATCATCACCCTCAATGGACATAGTGATGGACAGTGGGTCATATACTGGAGAATGACAGGCAGCGAAGAAATTATATGTTCTTTCAAGATTACAAGGCCTGCCAAAATCAAGAACGAGCAACCAATCTATGGCAGCAAGTAGAGGTTCTAGGTTGTATAGAATTAGACAACTCTTATCGACTTTTCTCTCATGAACAACCTTTCTCCCAGCGAACTTTGCCAAGATCGGATTTACTTTAACCGGTGGAGGTGCTGGGGCCTCGGACTGGGAGCCTCTATGCGATCCCTGTCTAGTGCGTTGTCTTGTAGGGGTCCCATGTTCTAGAATCCTTGCTCTTTCTTTTGGAGCAAACACTTTTTGTCGAGAGGATCTTGACGACTCACCCGGTCTGGATACTTTTCCTTTGTCTTTTCCCATTTGGACAAAAAGAGGATTTGAAAGTTTTGGGAAAGACAGACAAAACCCAACTGAAAAGGAGATACCAAAAAAATGAAATCTTGATGTATAGAAGGGTATTACCAGACTTGTGGAACGTTTGGGGCTATCTGATGAGGCACCGAGCTGTCCGGTTGAGAGGAGCGAGCAGGGAAGAAGACAAGAAAAAAAAATTGTGAAAAATTGCCCTTTTTCGCGCTCCACTGCCGTATATCGGGCGGTAACTTTCGATATTATCGACCAATGTTTTGATGATATCGAGATACCCCACTCGATGTTATCGAAACTATCTTCAATATCATTCTCGATCATAAGACTTTTCACATTCCAAAGAGGCGTCGATGATATCAACGTTTGATCGATTAATCAAGAATGACTTATCAACAGACATATCAAAGGTGAATCATTATCATTTTTCTGCAGTACTTGGACAAAACATTTATGTATAATGTAGTATATCTTGAATCAACAGCATACACAACAAAATTTTGTACAAGTATTATACAACTAAAAATTATAAACAACAAGATGTTTATATATAAAAAAAAATTTGAGGAGAGGAACCTCAGATATATCATTAAGAGCTCAGCAAAATTGCATCATTTCAGCAAATATCCCAATCTCGATGCATGACCTGGACTTGTTTTTATGTTCAACATTTCTAAGCATAGGGAACATCCTTTCCTTTACTTTTGACTAAATAACAATGGTTATTTGTGCGAGAACCCTTCATTACTAATTTTCCTGAGAGGTCTAGGATTTCTCATTTTTCTTTGTTGAATGTAACTATATGCTCATTGTCACATATTTGAGAGACGCTTAGAAGATTGTGAGTTAATCCTTTTATGCAAAAAACATTCTCATTTTTAAGCAAGTTTATTCCTTTAATAATTCCCTGTCCAATTACCTTCTCCATAGGTGGCAATTCCATTATTAAGATCTGAATAATTTGTAAGGAGAGATTTGTCACCTATTATATGTCTTGAGCATCTGTTATCTAGGTACCATTTAGTTTCATTGCCTAGTATATGGTTTGAATGAGTAACCAGTTACTTTCTCTTTTCTTTCATTACCCATTTGTGACAGGATTTTTAACTGTGGTAGATTTTGTTTTCTTGTTTAATTTGACCACTTGATTTGATAGCTCCTTATTAGTCATTTTGGGTGGTGATGGATGTGAATCTCTTTTATCCATATTCCTAGGTTGACTCTAGACATTTTGCATTTTTCTAGTTGGTTTGAATTTTCCAATATAATTCTGACTAGAGTTATGTTGAGTCTTCCTAGGTGATAAGCATTCAAACTTATAATGACCCGAATCACCACATAAATGACAAATTGGAACAACTCTAGTATTACTTCTTAAGGCAACAGATTTTTTAGTCTTTTGTGCTGCTTTTCCAGGTTTTGCGTTAGATTTTTCATATCCGAAGCCGCTCTTGTCCTTTCCAGGTCTTCCCATACCTAAGAGTTTTTCTAGCTTCTCACCACTCTGGGAAAACTTATAGTTTAGCTTAGCGATTTTTCTGGATTCTTCTAAATCAAACAGGAGTGTGTGATTTTCATTTTGGAGGAGCATATTTTTATCTTTTAATTGTTCAACATGTTTGTTTAGTTTTTCAGACTTGGATTTAAGGAAGGTGTTGAGTCTTTCAAGTCTATCGTTATCTAAATGATATTGCTATAAATCATAGATTAGATGTGTATTAATTTTTAAAGTTTTATCTAAATCTTTTTGCAGCAATTCCTTTTTGTTTTCAGATATTCCAAGTCTTCTAACAATATTGATGCTATGAATGTAAAGTTGATTGTAAGCATCTTGTAGTTTGTTCTGTTCTTCTTCTTCTTCTTTTTCAGTTTCCTCATTATCTAATGGAAATGATTTAGTGGCTTGTGGTTCTTCCTCGTTCTCAGTTTCACTGGGAATGATTGGAGTAGTGGAGACCATAAGAATTTTCAAAGATTTCTGGTCTCCATCACTCTCTGAGTCGCTAGATTCTAAGTTTGACTCTTCTATATCATCTCATGTAGCAGCCAACTTCGATTTAGGTGATTCAAAAGCCAAAATAAAGATTGATAAGTCTAATTTTATATAAAAATATGTGAAAAATATAATAAAAATTTTAATATAGTTAAATCTAGGTTGATGTGACAACTGTCTACAAATTATTAGTTTGGACAGTTGCTACTTCCAAAAATTTTAGAATTTTTCTACAACCCAAAATCTAATGAAATTTGGTGAAGATGAAGTAAACTTGATGACGAACTACTAAAAAAATAATTAAAATAATATACTAACTAAAAAGTGCTAAAAAGGGTTATAGAACTACCCTAGGACCTTATTCTGTCGTAATTAGGGCAAAATTTAGTTAAGTACTAAACTAAACAATCGATGGATTTGGCTTGAACCACTTGTTATAAAAACTACAAGACCCAAACCCATTAAAATCACTAACTCAATATTACTTAAAAACTTAGGAGAAATCCTAAAACCCAATTGCTCTCAGGAGCACATTGAAACTCTATATCGGACTTAGACCGCGTGTCGAAAGTCCGACTACCACGAAACTATAGGCTTATGACTGTCTTATTGGGCTTGAAAACCATCGTGGGAATCGAGCTCAGATAGTATCCAGAAATGCACAACTTGAGCCCTGAGCGAAGTGCATGAGAAACACGAATATCTTTAGAAAATGAAATGAAACTTAAGTGAATTGGGCCATTCGCTTATGGGTAAAATTGAAGATTTCAGACCATCAGATTCTGACCAAACTTTACCCATGGATCAGGAAAATTTCGTTGCACGAGTCCGTATACTTGTGGCCCTGATCGAGTGTGTATGACCGTTGAACTGATACAGGTCCTCTATGATCCATTATCAGATGCTAATCCAATCGGACCGAAATCATATCTTGGCCTAGATCCATTATCAGAGAACTTACTCTGTGACATAGACAGGTAATGGACCTCCAGACGAGTCTCGTTGGCTCGAAACAGATGCCTTTTGGCTATACCTAAGTATACCATGGTCTTGGGGCCATTTGCGTCAGTTCTGGGCCTTTATGAGGACCTTAAACCACCCCTTCTATACCTCATACGAATTTCCTAAAAACCCTAAGAGGGAGGGAGAGAGAGAGAGAGAGAGAGAGAGAAGAGAGAGAGAGAGAGAGAGAGAGAGAGAGGAGAGAAAAGAGTGAGGAGAAGAGAGGGATTCCTAAAGATTGTTGCTGGGATTCACTCTCACTACTCCACATGTTGATTCACCTCCCCACCATCGCTACACGAACCATTCCAACCATGATTTGGGTAAGAAATCCAAACCCTAATGCTGTAGTCAACCTAGCTAACAGATTTCATGATTTAGGTACCCGTTATTCCATTTTTGGGAACATAGGATTCGAACCGAGTTCGAAATGAGTTTTTCAACGAAAGGAGCAGATTATAAAAATTTAGGTTATGGTTTTCAAAGCTTTCAATGTCAGTAATGATTTATGTCTGACTTGATTGCTGCCTATTTGTCTTAGATACACCGTTGTCGATATAATATATATGTGTGTGAACTATGTAGTACAAGATACGCATCTCATGTGTTTGTTGAAATGTTTGTATGAACATGTAAATATGATTTGTATTTGCTATGACTACTAACTATGATTCATCGTTTTCTTATGCATGGTGACCTCTCTATATAAGGATTTGCTAAAATAAGTGTTGTAACTAACCTAGTTCATATATTGGGTAAATGGTAGCCTAAGTGTTTGATAAAATGTTTAAATGAGTGTGAAATCTTGATTTGTGCCTGTCATTATTTCTAATCTAAGATCCATGTATGTTGTGTGCTTTATAATCGATGTTGTGTAATGAATTTCTATAGTTCAAGTCGTAACTAATCCAGTCTATGTATTTACTAATGTGTAGTTTATGTGTTTGATAAAATGTCTGAATGACAAATTGTTGATGGATTGTGTTTATTAAGGGTATCGAGATAGGATTCTCGATCACCTCATCCATATGTATAGGTCCTTCACGTAATCTAAATTTCGTTTATATGATTTATGGATGAAATGCAATGTTTGGTAATATGTTCAATATGTTCGATAAAATGCTCAAATGAGCGTTGTAGTTGGATTGTTTGTTAAAATGCTTATATGATTATCACATGTATCCACATGCTACATTTGAGTATGATTAGGACTACTACGTAGTCCAGGCAATCGGTAATAGTTTCCGTGTGAGTGGCGGAATTAGTCTTGCCACATTTGATTCATTCGGTGAATCTGGGTGGTACGATGATTCTCGACAGTGGTTAGGCCACGTGGAGTGCTTATGCGCTCCATGTCGATTAATTCAACGTGCGCTCGTACCAACCGAACTTGTCTATTAAATCGATTGGCCTATTATGTGTTTACCATGTATAGACACTACTGCTTGAATCTAAGGTACCCCTTCCAATATGAAAGACCCGTTTCAACCATGGTACCACGATCTGCTAAGACTTATGAACTGGGCATAGTGGTGTATGGGACACCGTGGTCGAGTTTTCGGCCTACGCTGGGGTGACGAGCCTCCCCGTAGTGACCATTAAGCAACCCAAACTCGTGAGCTGAATATGGTGGTGTATGAAACACTATATTCGAGCTGTCGGCTTACGCTGAGGTGACAAGCCTCCCGCGGTGATTGCAAGTATAAACTGTTTTTTTTTAACTTGCCTATCTACTACTTTCATTAGGGGTGATGCCTTATAAATTGCCCATCGTATGTGATTAACTAGGATTGACAACCCTAAGTGGATCCCTGTTTGGGTTAATGATATAAAGGGAGGTACCTTAGCTTCCCAAATCTATTGTATGAATAAGCCTAATCAATTACTTGGCTAACACGACCATGCACCGCATTGCATATGCTTTTACGAGGAAGCACAAGTCTAGGGAGTTTGTCATGTGCAATCGTGAGATGAAGTCATTGAGGGAGTGCAGGCAAGGGCATGCATTATTACCGCATATCATCCCCACATTAACAAGAGTAGTTAGAGATGTTTTTTGTATTGCTTTATCATTACTGCTTAATTGAATTTATAACATGTTAACCTTTACCTTATAGTACCACTGAGTTAGCCACTTATTCTCACCCTGGGATGGTGTTTTAAAACACCACCCAGACTTTAGTTTAGATGCAGGTGATGACGAAGTCTATACAGTAGAGTTGGACTTCGTAGGCGAGGAGGAAGAATTCTCCTACGTTCAGCTCTCAGATGGGTCTGTGTAGACCCCGTGCTGATTCGACAGGATTATAGCGACTTATGGATTAGTTGAACGCTTTACATTTTGATATGTTGTCTATTCTGAAATAATATATGTATATGTTCAGCCCGGTTACATACTCATACTCCAGAGCTTGTGAAATACTTTCATATTTAGATACTTGTGCTTCAGACTTCCGTTGCTTAATTATATTATCTCTGGAGTATGATATGTTATTTTAGTATAATCTCACTCATGCTTAATGCATTGTTATGGATGACATCTAAACATCATTACTCATGTTGCATAAGTAATGCGTTGGATCTCGGGAGTAGAGCTTTGCTCGACCTCCAAATTCAGGGCGTTACATGAATACTTTGAAGCTATGGATAAAGATGCTAGTAAAATAGAATGCTAGAATGCTATATGTGTATTTCTTGGGGGTGGGGGTGGGTCTTAGTTGAGCATCATCAATTGTAAGCTATGAAAATTACAAGGATGCTCACATAGGTAGCTTCAAGGTAATTAAAGATTGTGTATGGTTTATCTTGTTAATGGTTGTAGTTGTTCATAACCCCAACTGTAAGGTCACGATGTAGTAATAACTCGGTGAGATCGAGGTCGAATCCACATGGACTAAACTTGTATGTATTTTGAAAATAATTAGAACTAGAAGTAGAAGAAGATCTAAATCTAAATCTGGAATAAAAGAGAGTAATTGTGAAAAATGTTGATTAAAACTATCAATTGAAAGGTGGGAACTAGGGTGCCAAGGATCCACTTGTAGCTATCAGGATGCTACCTCACTTTGATTAAAGAGACACAATTGGAATTGGAGTCCTATCCTATCTAATTGGAAGATGAAGCAATTAGACCAAATCTGAACTCTTCATTGACCTATCCACACATGAAGGAGTATTGTGATGATTGTAAGGGATTTCATGATCCTACCATGCCCAGAAGACATTAGTGAACAACGGGATTTACCAATCTCACAATATTAAAACAGGAAAATAAGATATTTAAAGCCATCACAACAATTATTGTAATTTGAGTCACAGTAAATCATAGAAAACTGAAAATATTCCTTAAATTCAAATTAGAAATCAAAGAGGTTCACGAAAAACAAGAATCAAAGCAAGAAAATCATCCTAACATATTACAAGCTTCAACTCTTAGCCCTAGCTAAGAGGTTTAGCCAACAATAGGCATGATTTGATCTAAAACCCTAAAAGAAAGCATTAAAAATAAATAAGGAAGAAAAACTCTTGAGAGGCTACTCCACCCTTTGGCTCTGTTTCTTAAAACCTAATTTCCTTCTTGAACTCCTCAAAGAACCCATATTTATAGCTTTGTCTGACAGTCTTTAAAAACTGCCACAAATTTACGTACTTTTCGTAATGCTTTCGATGTCATCGAATAACCTTCGATGTCATCAAACGTAACTTGAATCCGTAGTCGCGCCTTTTCGCACTGCGTAACTTTTCATGTCATTGAACATTCCTTCGATGTCATCGAACAAACCTTCGATGTCATCAAAAGTGTTTGATCAATCGAGAATGAGTCCAAAGTGTTCCAGCGAGTTGCTCTAAAAATTCAAAAAAATCTCAATGTCATCGAACTACCTTCGATGTCATCGAGCAGGTCTTCGAGCAACCGAGTAGGGCTTCGATGTCATCGAGAACTAAATCCAATTTGTCCAACATCCAAACTTGATTTTCATATAATTATTCGATGTCATTGAATACTGGCTTCGATGTCATTGACCGGTGGTCGATGACATAAATAGTGAAGTTCAGATTCTGTGAATTTTTGTACTTTGCATTTTCGACTTCCTTCCTTCTCCACTTGGTTTCCTTGAATCCTAGGGTCATCTTCAATCTTGGTCTCCTAAGATCCATCCCTTGCCTTGGTGATATTTGAGCATCAAATCCATGCTTCTAACATTCTTTTCAATCCAAGCTCTTAGATTCACAATACAATCATGTATAAAATATACCCATTAAGCATTATCATGTTCATAAAACCAAGATATAAACAGTGACATAGTATACAACTAATAAAATAAAAATATTTTGAATGCTTCAATGGTAAGAATTAGGTTTAGTGGCATCATATTTCGATGGGACAATCATCCCAATTTCTGACAATGCTCACAAGCTTTGCAAAACTCATGAGTATCTCTCAACATAATGGGCCAATAAAGCCACACTGTAGAATTTTAGCTGTGGTTTTTTTAGCAGAAAAGTGACACCACAGGCCTGAGAGTGACAAAAGGAGATAGCACTCTGATGTTTGTTGTTTGGCACGTATCTCCTTAAAATTTGGTTTGGGGGATATTTAAATAGATAAGGATCATCCCATAAAAACTTATGTACCTCGGCGAATAACTTTTTCTTATCTTGTGCAGTCCAATATGTCGGTGTGAAACCTGTGGCAAGATAATTCGCAATGTCAGCAAACCAAGGTAATTGGGAGAGTTTAAACAATTGTTCATTAGGGAACATGTCATTTATTAGTGTAAGTTCAAGGGAATCGGGAAGATCAAGCCTAGAGAGATGATCAACCATTATGTTCTCTACTCCCTTTTTGTCTCATATTTCTATGTCGAACTCTTGGAGTAGAAGGATCCATCTTATAAGCGGGGCTTAGCATCATTCTTAGAAAGAATGTACTTCAAAGCCACATGATCAGTGTAAATGATGATCCTGGATCCTCAAGATGAATGTGGTGTGTACAAATCAAATTATTAATTCCCTTGAGGTCCACAATCGACCATCCAATGGCTCCTTAATGCTCAATGAGAATAGAAATAAGCATACTCTCTGGTTTTTTCTCAAGGTGGGATGAAATAACCACTGGATATGTCTTATCTTGACCCAAGTAGACATATTTAAGATCAGCGGGCAAAGATTTTAGGTCAAGTTTTGGTGCTTTGAGGTTAGACGGCAAAGGCACTATATCGGTTTGGGGCAATTTCTCAAATTATGGCCTCTATCGGTTAACTTCAAGTATCGGTGTAGCATCAAGCAAGACATCCATCTCCCTAATCATGTCATCATCTAAATCAGGGGAGTAGGTTAAGCACATCTCTAGAGTGTCAGAGTATAGAGTCAGAAGTGCTCTATCTTCCACGAAGGAATCGATCATGTTAATATCGTGGGTATCGTCATCATCCCCTAGTTGTTTATTCAAATTGAAAAAAAATGTTGAGCTCCAATGTCATATTTTCGAAAGATAAATTCATGATTCCATTCCTATAATTAATGATGGCATTTGATGTAGCAAGGAATGAGCGACCAAGAATGACGGGTATTTGAGTGCTCACATCAATGATGGGTTGAGTATTCTGGACAATAAAATCTATTGGATAGTAGAATTTATCAACTTGAACCAACACATCTTCAATCATCCCTCTCGGTATACGAACTGATCGTTTAGCAGGTTGTAATATGGTCTAGGTGGGTTTTAATTCACCTAGACCCAATTATTCGTAAACCGAGTAAGGGATCAGATTTACACTCGCCCCCAAGTCAAAAAATGCATGTTTAATCCGCTGGTTCCCAATTACACAAGTGATAGTTAGGCAACCGGGATCCTCGTATTTGTTTGAGGATGGCACTCACTTTTTCTGTTAAAAAGATTTTCTTTTATATGTTTTGTCGTCTTTTAGTAGTGCATAGATCTTTTAGGAATTTGGCATATGAGAGGATTTGTTTAACGGCATCCAATAGAGGGATGTTGACCTTCATTTGCTTAAGCACCTCTAAAATATCCTGAGAGTTAATTAGAGGTTTTGGTACAATGAACCGCTCGGGGAATGGCGCAATCGGCTTACTCACTTTTTTCGGTTCTTCCTCATGTGGAGCATTGCTAGGTATATTATTCTCAATTTCTTTCAGGTCCTTAGGCTTCTCAACCCTCGTCGGAATGGTTTTGTCAATAATCTTCCCACTCCTAAGAGTGGTGATAGAGTTAGCCTGCTCCATCTGATTTGAAGAGCTTGGGTCACTAATTTCACATTGTGGTTTTGGAATGCAGAGGGGTTGGGCTTGATGCATCCCTTTTTCTCCACTTGCTAAGTGTGACTCAATCTTTTGAATGGACAATGCAAAAATTTTCATTGTTGTTTTGAGATCTTGGAATGCTTGTACTGTATTCTGGTTTTACATAAATTTTTAAACCATATCCTCTTGAGGCCTCTTTTGATTTAAAATTTTAGTAAGAGCCTCTTGTGGGTTAACTGTTTGTTTGTCCATTCCTCCAACTAAAATCTAAATAGTTTCTCTAGCTGGAATTGTATGTATTCGAGATGGGTCCTCTGAAAGGTCTTTGGTAGTTATTTACACCATGTAATTGTTCATTCAATATTTCTTGAAAAGCAAGAATTGTTAGACAATTTCAGTTGTACGTATGTTGCAAGCACAAATACCATAAACAACTTCCATGGCCTTATCGGGTTTGATAGGTTTGGCCTTCTTAAGTTTCATGGCCTTGACTTTCCTTATGAGATTGGCCACCCTTGCACTCATATCATCTTCCTCCTTTAAAACATAAATTCCTCCCCTTTCCTTTGATTGAGTAGGCATAGAAGTGGTGGGTCTTGGGGAGGTGTCCCATGATTGCACATTTTCTGCCAATTGATCAAGATAATTCCACGCATCATTGGCCTCCTTATTCATGAATTCACCGTTACACATCATCTCTATGAACTGGCGCATTAGTGAAGTTAATCCGTTATAGAAAAAGCTTATCATTCACCATATTTAATAGCATGGTGTGGACAAGAATTTGTGAGATCCTTAAACCTTTCCCAGCATTAGAAGAAGGTCTCTTCCTCTTTCTGGGTGAAGTTCATGATTGCCTTCCTTAAAGTGTTAGTTTTATGAAATGAGAAAACTTTTTTGAGAAATTCCCGGGTCATCTAGACCCATGTGCCGATAAATCGTGGCTTTAAGGAGTACATCCACGTCTTAGCTTTCTCCTTTAATGAGAAGGGAAATAATTTAAGTCGTATAATATCTTCAGACACGTTTGGAAAGTGTAATGTGACGACTATCTCAACAAACTCTTTGACGTGCAAGTATAAACTTTCATATTCTAGTCCATAAAATTTAGGTAGTAGTTGTATCATTCCAAGTTTAACGTCCACGGTTCCTACATTCAATGGGAATATCATGCAGGAAAGAGTACCCATCCCCACTAGTTATAAATAATCTCATAGAATAGGAGGCGGGGATGCATGATGCACCTCATTCTCATCTTCAACTTCCTCAACTAGATGTTGAGGTTAATGTGCAACCATAATTTTTACAAACTAAGAGGATCTCAGGTGGTATCTAATCTAGTGATGGATAGGCAACCCTTCAACTAATCCTCCTTCACTCAGGAGACGAAGAATGTTATCACGGACCCACTTGGGCGTGAAACACTCGCAGCCCTCAAGTAACTAAACGATTAAAATCTAATAAAAAAAGAAATAAAATAAAATAAAAAACTTAAGAAAATAAGAAATCTAAAAAGATAAGAGAAAGTTAGAGAGAAGTTACCCGATTAAGGTTGTTATTTTATGATCCTACAAAACAAAAAATAAAGTTAGTTTCTAAAAACAATTTCAAAGAAATCTTAACCTAAAAGCATAGTAGAAAAATAAACCATAATCTTAACTTAATTCTAATACTAATTAATCTATATAAAAAAAACGCAGTTGTAGTTCCCAGTAACGGTGCTAAAAACTTGTTCACAACCCCAAGTATAGGGTTGTGATGTAGTAATAACTCGATGAGACTGAGGTCGAATCCACAGGGACTAAACTTGTACATATTCTGAAAATAATTAAAACTAGAACTAGAAGAAGATCTAAATATAAATCTGAAATAAAAGAGAGTAATTGTGAATAATGTTGATTAAAACTATCAATCGAAAGGTGGGAACTAAGGTGCCAAGGATTCACTTGTAGCTATTAGGATGCTACCTCACTTTGATTCAAGAGACACGATTGGAATTGGAGTCTTATCCTATCTAATTGGAAGATGAGGAAATTAGACCAAATCTGAACTCTTCATTGACCTATCCACACATGGAGTATTGTGATGATTGGAAGGGATTCCATGATCCTACCATGCCCAGGAGACGATGGTGAACAACAGGATTTACCAATCTCAAAATATTAAAACAGGAAAAGAAGATATTTAAAGTCACCACAACATCTATTGTAATTTGAGTCACGATAAATCATAGAAAACTAAAAATATTCCTTAAATTCAAACTATAAATCAATAAGGTTCAAGAAAAACAAGAATCAAAGCAAGAAAATCATCCCAACACGTTACAAGCTTCACCTCTTAGCCCTAGCTAAGAGGTTTAGCCAACAATACGCATAATTTGATCTAAAACCCTAAAAGAAAGCATTAAAAATAAATAAGAAAGGAAGAAAAACTATTGGGAGGCTGATCCACCCTTTGGCTCTGCTTCTTAAAACCTAATTCCCTCCTTGAACTCCTTAAAGAACCCATATTTATACCCTTTGTCCGACCATCTTTGAAAATCGCCTCAAATTTACACACTGAATGTAACGCCTTCTATGTCATCGAACATAACTTGAATCCGTAAGTCACGCCTTTTCGCACTGCGTAATGCCTTTCGCACTATGTAACTTGTCATGTCATTCAACATTCATTCGATGTCATCGAAGGTATTCGATCAATCGAGAATATGTCCAGAGTGTTCCAATGAGTTGCTCCAAAAATTTGTAAAAATCATAATGTCAACGAACTGCCTTCGATATGATCAAGCAAGTCTTCGATCAATTGAACAGGACTTCGATGTCATCAAGAACTGCATTCAATTGGTCTAACAACTAAACTTGATTTTCATGTAATTCTTCAATGTCATCGAGCCATGCTCGATGCCATCGACCACCAATGAAGTTCAGATTCTTTAAATTTTTACACTTTACACTTTCGACTTCCTTTCTTCTCCACTTGGTTTCCTTGAATCTTGGGGTCTTGAAATCTTCAATCTTTGTCTCCTAAGATCCATCTCTTGCCTTGGTGATCTTTGAGCATCAAATCCATGCTTTTAACATTTTTTTCAATCCAAGCTCTCAGATTCACCTTGCAAAAACATGTATAAAATATACCCCTTAAGCATTATCATGTTCATAAAACCAAGATATAAATAGGGGGAACATGCAATATTTGACACTCAACAATAGTATTACATAATGTTGTGTGTTTTGTCAAGAAATTGACAAAGGGGAAGATTGTAAGTGCTATTATGTTAAGCACATATAGATTGTCAAATTTCGTAAGACAAAAGCACTTCAAGGTAGAACCTGAAGATCAGCTCAAGATCAGCTTTTGATCAAGACAAGATTGACACATCATCTCAAAGAAATCATTACTTGTATTCAAGTCAAAGTTCAAGACTAAGTTCAAGACAATGTGACTCAAATATTTGTTATATCACAGGTGGTATAACCCTAAAAAGACCTTAGGAATAGGTGGTTTCAAAAATTCTTTATCATGGGTTTTTATAAGTGTTTTTGCTATGGAATTCGGCCAGCCTATCTTGTAATTGCGGTTCAGACCGTTGCAGTAGAAGTATGGAATAGTCTAAGAGTCCTAGAAGGGGGTGAATAGGACTTTTCAATTATTATGCCTATTTAAAACTTCTAATTTCCTAACTTAAACAATCCTTCAGTTTAAAGCAACTAAGGCAATATAACTCTAAAGGTTTCCAAGCTATTAGAGGTTCTAATCACATAGGCTACTTAAGATATATAAATTCAGTAACTAGCCTATAACATAGTGAACATGTGTGTGTGAAATATATTACCTATCAATCTTAGGCATTCATTTAATCATGCATATATAATTAATTATTCAAATCATATACATATTTAAACATATGCGAAAGTGAGACTTCTAAACACAAGCATGTATAGTGGTTCGGCTACTTGCCTACTCCACTCTCGGCAGACGCACTCTCTCTTAAAGTGTACTGGATTTCACTATGAATGGTTTTAAATCAGGCACACCATTAACCTTTACATCCCTACACAAAGGACTCAATAATTTATGCTCTACACACGAGCAAAGGTCCTACACTAAGAACCTACATATAGGCCCCACGGCCAAGGTCTCACACTAGGCACCTACATTTTAGGCACACCCGCCAAGGTCCCACATAAGGCACTTATGTTTAGGCACATAGGCCAAGGTCCTACACAAGGCACCTACATTTAAGCATACAGGCTAAGGTCCCACACAAGGTATCTACGTTTAGGCACATAGGGCAAGGTCCCACACTAGGTACCTAATCAAGTTTGTGGATAGCAAACTCTTAGCCTCAATCCTACACGAGGATAGAGACTAACTTGTGAACTCTTAACAATGACACTTACTTGTCAAAATGAGTCATCTTTTGTAGCTTATCTTGGGTTGCTTGATCTTTGTTCTCTCGTGCTTGAATCAGCTCCCTGATGTTCCCCCGATCACGACGCTGTGATTTTCTTATTATATCAGCTTCACGATCAAGTACCTTGCATATAATGTTCCTATAAAGGTAACCAAGGTAATGGGAGTGGGTTGAATCTCCTATCAAAGGTTATGAATGGATTTCCTAAGAGATTCAACTAATGGATGTTCTAAATTATCATGGAGACAGAGGATTTGCCAATAGGTTAGATCTTTATACTCTAAAATAGGCTAGAGATCATGTTCGTTATAATAGGAGCTTTGAATGCTCATTGAAGTGAGAAATCACAATGAAGGAACATGAATCTCGTGTGGATAGAGTCTAGGATGAGTGGGATAAGCTTGGGATACACTAGAGACTCTGAAATGCCTAAATCTACTAATTCCATAAAGTTCTGGGTCCTATATTTATAAAGAAAAAGTCTTAACGGATCTTTAACGACTAGCTTTCGATTCTACTGAGTGACCATTCGGTGGCACCAAACTGTAGTCGGTGGCACCGAATATCACTCGGTGGTACCAATTAGATCCTGAAGCTGCTGGATGAAATTTATTACTTTCGGTGGCACTGAACTTTGCTCTTTGGTAGGATTCGGTGGGACCGAAAATTCAGTTAGTGGTACCGAATTATCTCTGATATATTGCTGGACTGTTTTGGGCACTTTCGATGGCACCTTCTCCAACCGAATTAGGACAGTTTTTCTTGTTTGAACTTTTGTCCAACAATTCATTTAACAACTTTGAACCTACTAAAGCCAACATTAGAATGATGGAAAATATAGACTTAAAATGGCTGGAATAGATGATCTAAATGGGTTTTCCTATTAAGGGTCAAGGTCATCTATAGGTAAGAACAAGATCATAGAAGCTTCTTTGTACTTTGAACTTGTAGCTTGGGCTTCTTCTCCAGTTGCATTGTCAGTCTTCATTTGTCAAGAATCCATCCGACTACTTAACACAACTAGTCACATGATTGACAAACATGTGTGCATGGTGAGTGCACTAACATATCTTCCTTGGCTAGCCCAACTTCAAGCTCAAACTAAATAACAACTTCTATTAAAAAATCGGATAGCCTAAGTTCTGACTTGGGTAGCTTAAACTTGAAATTCGGCCAGCTCGAGAAATTTCGGGTGAAATTCTTGCTGGAATTTGACCAGCCGACTGGCAAATTCGGTCAACTGAGTTGTGAATTTCGACCAGCTGAATTTGACCTTTGGCCACCCAAATTTTGGATGATTTTTATCCCTCGCAATTCAAAATCCATTAAACTGAATCCAGTGAATTCGGGTTAATCAAAGCCTATCTTGAGCTAGCCGAAGTTCTAATTTCTTTGCCTATAAATTGAGTCTTTCTCTCATTCCAAATTACAACAAAATTTTACTCTAATCCTTTTGCAAGAGAGAGAGAAGCTCAAGTCTTCGGTAAGCTATCTGTTGGTATTTATACATTTTATTTTAATAGCTTATTCAATTCATTTTTTTCTCAAGATCATTTTAGACTTAATCGAAGAGAGTAAACAATACTCTTCTTTTAGATATAAGAGAATTGAAAAAAGTATCATTTGGGTTTTCCATTATTAAAATCTATAGAACCCTAGACTCTTTCTGTCTGATTGAACATTGCGCCATCTACGTTCAAGAAAGAAGTCCTTCTGCTACAAGCTTTTGCCAAGTCTTCTACATTTGAAGATAAGTATACTTTCTGAAATTCCTTTTAGGTTTTTCTGAGATAGCATGTGAAAATCTCAGTAAGGTTTTGTCTGAGAAAGCCTGTGAATATCTCAGTAGGGTTTTTATTGTAATAGCCCGTGAAAATTATAAGGAACTGTATTAGGTTGTTTAGGTGACCCTGTGAAAACTTTTTTTTTATATATAAAAAGCCAAATTTACGATGGTAGTAATTTTAGGAGTGGAGTAGCTGTGGTTGTTTTTAAGCACTGAACCACTATAACTCCTTGTGCCGTGTGGTGAATGCTTTATTCTTTTTGGTGATTGGAGGTTATTTATTATTTCATTCTTATGGTGAATGTTGTAATCTTTTTATATACTCTTATTAGTTTGAAAGATTGATTTAAAGACATTCGTGAAATAAGGTTGTCCTGCCTAATATTTTAGGTAAAGGTTGTCCTATGAATTATTTGGAATCAAGGTTTCAATACTCAAGCAATTGAGATTTTTGTAATATTTATATATTCTACATTTTTTTTTTGATTATTTGGCATTGTCTTATTCACCCCCCTCTAAGATATCACTAGCTCTCCATTTCAGTCCAAATTCACGGAGCTTCTCCGGACTCCTCATAGAGATTCCTTAAATCTACGAGGGAAAATAGGAAAATAGAAATAAATTCTAAGAAAATTGAAAATAGATTGATTGATGATAAAAATGAAATTACAACTCTTTAAATAGTAATCGCGAACCTAGGAAGAAGCTTCATAATCAAACTCTCTAAAAACGTAACTTATTATAAATAGTAAGCTTATTATTTATAGACGATCATGATTCCTACTAGACTTCGTGGTTTTTGGCCAAAAATAGTTAGTGTCGAATTGGGCCTAACCATGTTATTCTCTTAATTTTTCTAATAAGCCATTTTCATGTTGGACACGTCTCCTAAAGCTTAAGGATCAAGTGTTATGACCATACTAAAACCTACTATATATGGTAAAAATGAAATTAAAATAGAGTTCCGATCATCAATGTGATGGTATCATGCAAATCGGGCATCGGCAACTTGGCAATCGGAGCTTCTCCTACTTAAAATCACAGGTACGTCGAATAACTCATTCCACTGGTGAGATGCGCATGTTTTAAGGTTCGGGTGGGCCTGATCACTTCTGCCTTCTAGCGGGCCTTCTCTGGCCCATCTTGGACGTTAAATTGTCTGCGACCCGCTCCCCATCACACTTCTCACTCTTTAATTAATACGGCTGAGGATGAGCGAAAAAAAAACAAATATTTGCTTAATCCCAATATGAGAGGGTCCTATCGTGTGAACGTAAGAAATTGAAGGGGAATTTTCATTGTTGTCATTGGTACGGCCCATCAAAGTATCGTATCAGGATGATATTATGTATTTATGGGCTGTCATCTGGTGGGTGGGCCTCATGGGCCCGTTGTTTTTATGCAGCTGGGGAAAGTATTCCAATCTCATTCCCTTGTTCCACGTTGATGACAAGAGATGGGAGCGTGCGTCCGTGTTTATATTCGCATTCAGTCAGTCACCGAGAAAAAAGCGGAAGAGAGAAGGAGACTTGCTAAAGGGGGAGAGAGAGGGAGGGAGAGAGTAGCCATTTGTAGTTTAAAAAAAAAAAAGCAAGGAAAGCTCTCCGTCTGTTCTAAAGCTGGGGCCAATACCAGAGGGGGAGAATACAGCCATTCTCGGGCAATGGCAGTTTCATAGGCAGACCAAACCCTTCGTCCCTGATTCCCATGCATTCCCCCTCCTTTATTTCCTCATCACGCCATCTCTGCAATTCCAGATAGAGATATAGAGAGAGAGAGAGAGAGAGAGAGAGAGAGAGCCAGAGAGTTTTCTTCTTCTTTTTTCCCGATCAATGAGATTTATGGTTTTGATGCGTACAAATTTCTTTTGCATGGCGGGTTTTTCATGTCTGGTTCTGTAAATGGACATATTTTGCATGTGGGTTTTTCATGGGGAGGAATTTCTGTTATTGAGAAACAGGGAAAGAATGGAATAGAACCCATATTTTTTAAAAAAAAAGTAATAAAAAAGCGACAAGTCTCTCTCTCTCTCTCTCTCTCTCTCTCTCTCCAAAAAAAAAAAAAAAAAAAGTAATAAAAAGGCGATTAGTCTCTCTCTCTCTCTCTCTCTCTCTCTCATTACTGGTTTTGTTCATTGGCTCTTTGTGCATGTTGGATTTGACAGGCAGCTGCGATTTTCTGTTGCTGAGATATAAATATAGGATAAAGTAGGAACCCATGAAAGAAAAAAGCGAGAAAGTAGACTAAGGAAAGTAGGAGAAGAAATTAGAAGAGCTAGAAGAAGAAGAGTTGTTTATGTTGTCTGGTTGATGAATGGCGTTTTTTGATGTCTGGTTCTGTTCATGGGCTGTTTCTGCTTGTGATTTTCAATGGACAAGGAAATTATGCTTTTCCCTTGATCATGATTCTTCATGTCAGGTTTGGAGCGTGGGGCTTTCTTCCATGTAAGATTAGGGAGATTTTTCAACTGATCTGAGTGAATGGGTTTCTGGTTTCTGGTCTTTGCATCAAAGTCGTTGTTCTTATTAGAGTGTTAAAGTCCCTTGATATACATTGATACACCATCTTCTAACAGCTCGAGCTTTTAGAGCAAGTGATTGTTTGACAGTACTGGAGGTTGAGAGAGAGAGAGAGAGAGAGAGAGCTATTGATGTTTGCTTGTGAGTGATGACCACTCAAAGAAAATCTCGTCGACCTCATTTAGGTGATATCTCTTTTAGAATATTTTCTTTTCTGTTTTTTGTGTTTGATTTTGCATTATTTTGGTGTATTTTGCACTTTCCATGCTTTGCCAGGAATTACGAAATTTTGATTTGTATCATCTTGGATTTTTCAAGTGGCAGCATTTGAAAATTTTGAAACAGAGGAAAGGGAAGAAGAAGAATCCATGTTGAGAAGGCAAGGCCTGATGGCTGCTGATCATGACCCACTCTCACGTCCCACGCATAAATACAGCAGACCCACTTCCTCATTCTTCAGCTCTCCAAGGCTCTTCACTGCCTTCTCTCCAAAGGCTTCTGCTTTCTCAGAGCCTGAGACTGTGATGAGCCCAACTTCAATCCTTGACAGCAAGACATTCTCCACCATTGCAAATCCTTTCTGGTCTGATTATAACAAAAATGCCAAATTTGCTGAAGAAATTTGCGGCGAAAACTGGCACCCTTGGGAGAAAACTGATTCGCGACGTATCGGACTTGGCATCATCGACTCTCTCAACGATGAGGACAAGAATGGAAAGACATTCACCAAACAGGGTAGTCGAATGGTCTTGTTCGGATCGCAGCTGAAGATCCAAATCCCCCCTCTCCCGCCTTCTGCAGTTTCTCCTGCCGCATCACCCAGATCCTCTTGCACTTATGGAATTGGAACCAGCAATTCCCAAACTGGCATGGCCACTTTGAAAACTCCGCCTGGTCTTGAAACACTGAGCTCTCCTCGAGTGTCCACAGGTTGTCTTTCTGCCAGTGAGATGGAGCTATCGGAGGACTACACATGTGTGATAGCACATGGGCCGAACCCGAGGACGATCCACATCTTTGACAATTGCATAGTGGAGAGCTGTGGTGCGATCTTTTCTGCCTCCGGGGAGGAAAAGAGTAGTTGCATAGATGATCGAAAGGCGAACTACTCAGACACTTTTCTAAGCTTCTGTTACGCGTGCAAGAGGGATCTCAGGCAGGGGAAGGACATCTACATGTACAGGTCAAATCCAATTTCACTTCCTTGTTCTTCACGGAGCTTTTCTTCTTTTATAAGTGTTTAGATCATCATCATCATCATCATCATCATCATCATCATGTAAGCCTTATCCCCGCTAATTGGGATCAGCTACACTATTCTTGTTCCGCCATTCCACTTTATAACAGGTTCATATTGTCAAGAATTCATGAAAAATTATGGTGAATGTTTCACGTTGGCTGACACAACTGTCATTTATCCAGGCTTGGGACCAGCAATAAGAGCAAAAGACTCCCAAACATGGTTGATATATAGTTTTGCTAACATCCCCACCTTCTTGGGGACGTTGGCAATGTCTGCAGAGCTCTTAAGTGACACATGACACATGGGATGCCCAATCATCAATCCAAACTGTTCATTCAATAGTACCATAGGGAGCAAGCCATGGTCCAATAATCACATGATCGGATGATTGTAACTCTATGAATGAGGTCAATTTGTCCTTTTGTTTTTACAACCCATAGTATTGCATGGTTAGAATCATCAAACCAAAGTGCTACTTTAGAATCATAATCAATACGTTGATGGCGTTAACAAAACCCTAGACGTAAGCTAAACCATAAAAATAGAGAGGACGACGCACCACACACATGACTCTTATAGCATAAAATAAATTTCCTAGCATATTGCGGGTAGCTGTTTTCGGAGGGGAAGATGGGCTCTAGAGTGGCCAGGAATGACAAACCATATTGACGGTTTTAATGGAAGGATCATTTTTTATCCCTCTAACATTAAGTATAGCTGCACTTATCATGGAACTAATGTCGAGGAATACCCTTGTAGAATATCGGTTTCACTTGAGGCCTGGTAACACCACTGGGGCCAAGGTACCAAACCCTGCTACGACATTTATGCTTGGAAACTACTGGCATAAATGTATTTATCACCTCTGTGTGTGTGTGCATGCGCGGCGCCCGCATGCACATGCTGTGTGTGTGCATGAACTGCCTTGAGGCATTGTTTGGTGAATTTCTGGCATAATTTACAAAGGTCTGGCTACAGATTTGTAACATGCAATTTGAGAGGTTTGCTAATCCCATGTTAGAAAAGCCGCCAACCTGGTGCTCGTGTGCATTTCAGCTGTTCATCCAATGGACCCCACTGTGTGGGATCCCTTGTACCAAAAGATAGGTTGTTCCACTCATCACAGGGGCCTGTGTATAATCAAAAGCTAGAATTTCAACCTTCCATCTTTGTTTATACACGTTGCCCCACCTGAATTTAGGAATTCTTGATGGATGGCTAGGATTTTGCAAATGAGTGCCAGCACTCAGAAGGATTAGCAAGCCTCGTGGTTTTGAATCCCAAGAGAATGCAGAATGCAAGTTTTCCCTTGAAAGAAATAGTTGAAATTGATGGTGATTTGACTATATAATAGGGTGCATTTGGTTTCACCAAATATCGTGAAGTTTATTTCATAAAATTTTATGATATGTCATGACTAATCGCTGCAAATTGTCATGAAATTTTATGATATTTGGTGCAACGGAACATACTCATGGTTACAATCACTAAGCAGCCTGAGGCTGACTCTGATCTGGCATAAGTTGGATGCTGACGGGTTGTTTGTCGCCTGAAACTAGTGCCTGCCTGGAGTGGATTGGGTGGCCTGCAGTTGAAAATTTACCTGTTTAATAGCTCTTTAATTAATTTTTGCTAGGATAGTCTTTTTGTGTGATTTTGAACGATGGCCATCCATGATAGGGCCCAGTAGATGGACAGTCCAACCCATGACCCTACCTGCAAGTGCCAAGTAATTGTTGAGTGTAGGCCTTCTCCTGATGATCTATCGTGCCGAAGGCAAAACTTCCTTAAAGGAGAAGAAGATTTCTCTAAGATGTTCTTCATGAATTTTGTTGGGACGTAGCATGTTGGAGTTATTTTTAGGTTTTATCACAAGCATTGGTCACCCTTTCTCGATTCAAACACTTGTAAGGAAATTTGGATTGTTTGCAAGAGTTAGTGCTTTGTTTTCCTCTTGTGAGAGAAATGCTATAGAAGTGCAGTGCAAGCTCCACCACACATAAAATACTTTTGTAGTGATTAAGTCCATTGATTTGGTGGGCATAGGCCAAAAGATTGCAGTAATTGGACAACTTCGATTATCTGACTGTTACGAGTTTCATCTGTTGAAAATCTGCTTCTGCTGCTTCTTTTTTTTTTAGTTAATTGCCACTGATCTGATGGCTACCATAGTCCGATCCTCTCCATTTTGATTTGGGCTATTGCCCACCATGAGGTTGCATGCCGAATCAATGGTCTGGGTCACCATGCAGAAGAGTAGACATTTTGGGTAGCCTTGCTCTTCGCCATAGCCCCCCCACTATATTCATCTTTAAAATCTCATTTCTTTCTTTCTAGTTCATTCAACAACAGACTTTGAATTTACTGTAGTGTCTCAATTTTTAAAGTATAGGATACTTATGTGTGTAGCTGTACAAATTATAGATAGGTATATTCCTAATGATATGAATATATAGAAGAGATACGAGATCGTCAGAGATCTATAGGAGATCTTTATAGATATACACGTCTCCATCCATATACCTATATATAGCATTTCCAGCTGTACATGGATATCTATACTCTTAACACTCAACTTTGAAGGATTTGAGTCTAATGTTTCTCCTCATTTCTCAGTGGCGAGAAAGCATTCTGCAGCCGCAAATGCTGCAACCAAGAGTTTCTATTTGTTGAGGGAATGGAGAAGTGCACAACGGATTCATCCATTTCATCACACTCCGATGAAATTGTTGATTCTATCAATAGCATTGGTTTTTGATCCGTCAAGTAATCTTTATGCATCAGCGGTCAGAGGAGTTGCGGCTGATGATGTCAATTAGAAGAATAATTAGTCAAGATATGTATTGAAGGTTATATAAATATACATTTGGTTGTTATTCCATATCTTTCCTTCTCTTCTTTAATTTTTCATTAGGGAGGGAGAGGGACAGCAAGTTTTTATTTTTATTTTTTTGTTGAAAAGGATAGGTGTGATGATGTATAATGAACTTTGATTATATCTTCTATCTATTAATATTCCAGTCACATCTTCTTATGGTGGGCCAATCACTTGTTTCTTATAGGTTCTGTTTCTTTCAGTTTCCTTGTCCCATCTGCTCACGACTTCTTGTTCCTTATAGTACCAACTATTTTATATAAGGGTCCAAATCTGTTGATGGAATCAGCCTGGGCCGGGGCTTTTGCAATATCTGTCTAGACTAAAGGATGGCCTATGAACACCCAACCGGTCCGGGTCCATGCAATTTGTGGTCATGATCGTGATAAGAGGAACCGTAGTGTTGGAATATAAACTGGAGATTTGGTGTGTGCACCCTTCACCGATATCTGATACAACCAGAGCTATGATCATTTTCTCAAGGCGGGGATATATTAGGTGGGCTGTCACCATCATGGGAGGACATACTAGGAAGGTTTTTGTTTTTTTTAGTCCTTATGTGGAATGGTTGGTTATGAAGCAGGGTGCATGCACCTGTGTGCAAAATATAAAGGCATGGAAATCTCTACTCCATACACTGCAGGTTATAGAGTAACGCGGTGCATTTTTTTGCTATCAAGCGACGCAGGGATGGACATAATGAGGTCGAGCAACGTCTTACTCGGGGATAATTACAATAAATTCATGGAGCTTCCCTGGACTCCTCACAAAGATTCCTCAAATCCACTAGGAGAGATTTAATAAAAAAAAAAAAAAAACGAATTTACAATTCTTTAAATAGTGATATCAAACTTTAGGATGAAGTCTAGAATCAAACTCTCAAAAATTGTGACTTACTATAAATAGTAAACTTACTATTTATAGATGGTCATGATTTCTACTAGACATCATGGTTTTTGGCTAAAAATAGTAAGTGTCCAATTTGGCTTAACCATGTTATTCTCCTAATTTTTCTAAGCCTCTTTTCACATTGGGCATGACTCCCAAAACTCAGTGGATCAAAAGTTACGATGGACTTGTTCTCCTAATTTCTCTGAGCTCCTTTTCACATTGGGCACGACTCCCAAAACTCAGTGGATCAAAAGTTATGATGGAATTAAAACTACTATAAGTACTAAAAAATGGAAATAAAATGGATTTTTGACTGTGGATTTGATGGAATGTTGCAAATTCGGTTTGGGCAACCTGGCATAGCAGGTTGGTTGGGTAAAGTAGCTTCTCCTACCCAAAATCATATATGGTAGGTCGGGCCTCTTCTGATCCATCTTAGCCATGAAATTGTTTGTGACCCACTCTACATCATCAATACTTACGTGCAGTAGCTTATTATTACATGTATCTTTTTTCATATAGCATTAAAGAAGGAATGTCACATTTATATTTTTTTTCATATAACCTTAAAGAAGGAAAATTCCAAGGAAGCCTGTGCAAATCACATTTATGCATCAAACAACAAAGGGATTTGAAACCCCCTTCAATCCCCTCCAATCCACGGTGCCAAACGACCTCTAAAGGCTTCTATACTCACCGCTTCTATTCTTCTCCTCTTTCTGTAGCCTTCTAGCCTTCATATAGATTGAAGGCTCACGTACGCCAAGGTACAAGAAACAGTAGGAATGGTTTACCACCGTTGAAACCAATTGGGCATCCATTCTCTCCTCTCTGTCCTTCAACTTTTCCAAGGAAGATCAGTGCCAGTCATTTAACCTCTTGAAGGGACACGACCTGAAGTTTTCTAGGCCCACGTGAGAGAGAGAGAGAGAGAGAGAGAGAGAGAGAGAGAGAGATTGTTGCAGTGAAGTTGATTTTAAGTTAATGATGACGTGTGGATTTGCTGCTATTGTCCACAGTTTTGGTTTGAAAAGGGTGAGATGATGATGTATGATGAATTTTGGATTATCTTCCGTCTGTATAATATTCCAGTCACATCTTATAATGTCCGTCCAATCGTATTTTTCTTGCAGATTCAGTTTCTTTCAGCGTCCAACCATCTATCCTCTCTCTGCTCATTGCTGATCAGGCTAGTCGTGTCAAACCGGGACTCTCACAGGAGTTAACCCCGGTCAAGTTCTCCACCCATGTATCAGTGGTAGCCTCATATTTTAAATTATTTTAAAATAAATTATTGTTTCAAAATTTCGTAGGATGGGCTATGGCCATAGGTGTGCATCACATGTATTTTCACGTGAGTCCAAAGGGTTGCACCCTTTCATATTTTATTTTAAAAAGTTGTCTTTTAAAGCCTAAGGGGCTGCACCAATTCAGTTTTAACCCAATAGTGACAATCCTTTTGAAAATGGTGTTTCTACACTCTCAAGGGTCTCTTCACAAAGTCTATAAATAGACTTTCTCCTATCTATTTTTTGTAAGCAAGAAAAGCTCAGTTTTATGTTCAAAGTATGGTTTAAATATTTTCTTGTTCAAGTTAAGACAACAAGTAATTTGAGCTCGCATACGGTGAGTCCACCACTAAAACTGGGTAATAGTCGTTGTATCCTAGTGATCAAATTACCTATTGCACTTGGAACATGGTCCAAGGAGGGAAAATTCGATTTCAAACAGAATGACTCACTTCATAAATAGTTCTCCAAAGTCCATTTTCCAACCATAGCCTCACAAGAGTATTAACACAGAGGTCATGGGTTCAAGTACCCTGGTTTTTATGGACGTGGATTGCCTATTGATGCTCCCAGTAGAATGGTGCTATGTGGGCCCACCATGATGTATGTATTATATTCACACTGTTCAGTTATTTTTTCAGATCATTTATTGTTTAGGGCATGAGCCCAAAAATGAGATAGATCCAAATCTTAGGTGGACCGCGCCACAAGAAAACAATGGTCATTGAACACCCACCATTAAAAACTTCTTAGGGCCCATTGTAATGTTTATTTCCCATTCAACCTATTGATTAGGTCACATAGACCCAGATGAAGGGAAAACCCAAGTATCATCTTGATCCACAACTTTTGTGGCCAAGGGGAGTTTTTAACGGTGGGTGTTCAATCACCACTATTTGCTATGTTGTGGTCCACCTTATATTTGTATCTTCCTATTTTTGGGGCTCAGGCCATAAAATGATATGTCAAAATGGATGAATAGCGTAGATAAAAAATATACATCATGGTGGGGCCCGCAAAGCTCCATACTCGCTCTCTACACTCGCTACTGGTGGTATAAGTAGGCAATCCTCATCCGGTTTTTATATAACTTGGGCTTGGATTCCTAGTCGGCTTAGATTTTTTATTTTTTATTTTATTCTTTCTTTGTTTACTGGGTCTACAATTTGGGAGCATTGTTATTTCTGTCCCCTTTTTTTTCATCTATTTCTACTCTTAACAAAACAAAACAAAAAAAAAAAAAAAAAAAAAGAAAAAAAAAAAAAAACCTCTAAGACATGTTTAGATTCATATATAGGATAGGAAACATTGTTTTGCAAAGAAACTCACTTTCAATGGTTTTTCAAGCCTTTCTCTATATGAATTGGTGGGAAACATGCTTTCTCACTTTATATCTTTGCATAATTATTTTTCTACCTCCACCCATAAAAAATACATTTTTCCACAATTGCAGAAAAATAAGTTTATGGACCGTTAAGACCAATTTGCCACATCCATCTTCAATTGCATCTCATGTATAACATGTGTCAATGTGCCAAATGGGTCATTGCTTATCTATCTTCAGTTGTGCCCCACATGTGCACTATACCATATGCCAATGTGCCACGTGTCACCTGTTAGATTGAATCATCGAATGAAGGATTGCATATACATCAATTATGAAAAACACAAAATCTTAAACTTAAATGCATTCCTAAATAGTGGTAAGTTATTTGGATGGGATTGATAAACTTAATTTCCTCACCTTACGCTCTTTTAGGAACCTTTTAATGAAACTTGAGTTTTATGTATTTGTAGAAGATGAGACCACCTGTATTTAGGGCTTGTTTTGTTTTCCAATTACAGTAGTAAAGGTGATAAATGGGTGATGATTATTTACTCTTGTAATTATCCAATGACATCATTTACATTTGATTGCATTGATGATTTTGTTACCTTGTTTGTTTCACCCAGAAATCATAGTAAAAATGATGGTTTACAGTGTAAAAATGTAATAATTTGTATTTTAGACTCAATAATCGCTTTCACAGTCCTGCCCTCGACAGACAATCCTAAAGTGATCTGATTTGGCTTTAAAGGTCAATGGATAATGATCCTACTTCGAGCTAGATCAAATCTCAATTATATTATACCATAGGTATGCTGAAATACGAGAGTTGTTTGTCAAGTGAATCCTACCAACCGTTTATCATTTAGATGGGTTCACTTGTACTGAAAATAACAACCCGATCATAAATGCTCGTTGATTGTCAAGTTTACTTTATAAGGACTACATCGATCAAAATCCCATGGTTGGTCTATCCTTCGTCAATTTGAGCCGTTATTTAGAATGTGCCTATTAGGCTAGGGAACAAACTTCGGCCAACAAATCAGATGTATTCAAAACTCCTTGTAAATGGCTAAGATTAATCTAGCATATCTAGACAAATTCTGAATAATCTGATTGGTCCACATTAAAGATCATATTAATTTTATTACTCCGATTAATTATTAATCCTAACGTGACCATTGATTCATGTATTAAGGCCTACTTAATTAGTGATTGGTCTTATCTGTCTAATATTTTTGTGATTCGTATCAAGGCTGAGCAACCACTTATTTTGAAGCTCCAGATGAGAAGAACAAAACTACTGAATCAGATCTCTATAAAGGGAGCAAAAACAAAGCCAAAAGTCATTCGCAATCCACTGACATCACATGTACCGCTCAAGGGCTGGCACACGTCGTGTTGTGGCCTCGCGATGCTAATACAACAATTTCTTTTCTATTTTTCTTTTAATGGTCCAGAACATTAACAAAATTGGTCCACATATATAGCTGAAGATCGGTTCACAACCCACCTCAATAGCGACCCACAATGAGGCCTTAATGAATAGATATAACATGTGAAAGGCTTATTGCTGTCACAACATATCAGAAAAGACGAAGACCAGGACCCCAACTGACTGCTCAATTCTGTTAACTAGATCGATCCACAAACAAAACTTGGCCCAAAACCAAAAGGGCCGGGCTCAGATTAAGAAACTCGGCCATGACAGGATGAGCAGGTCTTGAATCAAATGGCCAGGCTAAAATCCCAAAAGAAGCAGGCCCAAGCCCAAAACGCTGCCCCCGTTTCCCCATTTTTAAAAATTGTTCATGGGTCCACTTGTACTTGGATCTTCCGGATTACACAATTGCATGGGGACGTTTCTACATTGGATGGCCTAGGCAAAGTGGGTGTTGTCAATTGGTTTGTTTTCTATCACGTGGGGTGTGTGTAGGCATGAAAGAATGGATATAGGGACTTACTCAAATCGATCAATTTTGACTCCAAGCACTAAAATAAGCATATACATCAAACTTGATAGTGTATGACAGAATTGGAGGAGATTGGTCACCTACTCAGCCACTTGCAGCACATCTGTAATGATAAGGTCATAATCAAAGAGGGGGGGTTCTTCATCCAAAAATGAGTTGTTCCTTGCCTTTCACAATAAAGGACTTTTCAGTATATCGGTGCAATCAAACTAAAGGAAAAACTTACAGTTGGTCACTGAGAACAACTGCAAGAATGTCTTATGAAGAAACTTTTTATATTGGATGAGGATAAGTCCAACATATGAGCATAAACTTAGATTACAACTAAGAAACTACTGCTATTAGATTATCACTACTCTTAAGAAAGACCGAGCTAAGATAAATTGAAAAAATTGATTTGTTTTTGGTATTTGGTTGTTGTGTTTCTTCCTTACTAATCTTCTAGCTATTTATAGATATCTTTTGTAGCTATTCTTTAAGCGTTTTTCTTCTTTATTAGATACTTATAGTAACTGAAGTGTCACCATCTAGATCCTTTTTTTATTATGTTTCTCATTTTGACTGTTCCTTTTCTATTGGCCAAACTCTAGTATTCTCAGTCATAGTTTACTTTTCGATCGCATTCTGCTTCTGGATGCCTCGGTCGAACTACTTTGTCGATCACCTGATGACGTGCAACATTAAATATATGCTAGATATGATTCCGCAAAAAGCGCTCCAAATATCTTAGAAAATCTTTTTTTATGCCTCATACCTTTCATATAATGCTACTTGTCATCTCCTTAGTGGTCCCCCGCCCCCCCCATGTTGATTCACCTTTGTGTAAAAGGTGAAAGTGACATTGTTTGGTTACCCGATGCAATTAATGAGAACGATTGTTTATCCACTTGTCAATTTCCCATTGACCCACCAAATCGAGGCTAAACTGAATGACCATCTCTACCTCTTATCTGTTAGTTGTCCTTGTGACACGTTGCCCACAATCATTGTGTACTAGGAGTCTTGGTTGCCCTTTTATTAATGTGCATGTGTAGTAGCCGATATATAAATACTATGCAAGGTTGGTGTTTATCTTCTTACATCACTTACTTCTCTTTCACTCAAAATTTTTTCTTCATTCGATCTTTATCTGATCACCATGGTTGCGTCTTCCTCCTCCTCCATTCCAGTCTTTCACCAAGAGACCTTCATAAAAGATTTAGATGTCCTTCCTTCAGTAATTGTCAATGACTTCCTTTTCAATGCTCCTATTGAACCGAATAAGGCATATTTAACACTCAGTCTGGCTTTTTATCCTGAAGTCCCTCACGAATAACTTCGGGAAATGAGCCATGTTTTCCAAGTTGCCCCGATGAAGTTATGTTCATTCAGTCTGACCACTTTCCAGAACCTACCAACACTTTCAAAGCTTCAAGATCATGGGCGAAATTGATGAATGGTTGGGCACAATGGTATACTCATGTAGAAGCATAGCATGGTGACACATGAAAACATGCTGGTATTTATGATTGTATTAGTCTTTCCTTGAACGAATATACATCTAATCTTTTTCTCCTTGCATTAGCTTCAACTTTTTTGAGTCGATCAACCAACACCTTTCATTTTGGATACGGGCCATGGGTCCAACCATCATGGATGTTTGTACCTTTACCCCATCTTCTCCCTTTTGGTGAGCTTGTTTATTCAAGTTTCACCCTAAAGGATAAACATACTTTCATCCTTCCAAACAAGACTAGCAAAGCCTATTACACTTTCATGGGTATCCAACACAAATCTCAAGACGAGCTTGATGATCAAGTGTACATGAATTTTTTCCTAATGTAAATCTACCGATTTTTATTTTGTGTGAGTGATCTTCAGATTATGAAGGAATACCTTTATCTGGTTGAGGCACTTGCCCAAGGATGTCAGCTTGCCCTTACCCCATACATGCTAGGTCACTTATATTGGAGTATGTTTAAATTGACTACCAAAGGTTTTTCCCATTCTGGTGGACCTATTTGGCTCGTCCAGCTGTGGCTTTATGAATATTTTAGGGCAACTTTTGTTAAATTTGTTCCCACTTGTAGACAACCCACCCAGGCTAACATCTTGAGAAAGTTAAAGACAATCCGGGAATCATGATTATATCTTAAACCCTAATCCCAGCTTAAACCTAAACTAAACCCAAAACCCTGACCCAAACCTCAAAATTCCAATCCGCAACCTGAAACCCTAATCCAAACCATTCAACCCATATGCAGCCCCTGTCTATACCCTATACCCTGATCTGAGCCCTTTACCCAAACCTAAGTCGACCTATCTGAACCCAAAAAAAAAACTCCAAAAGGGGACCATCGGACAAACCAGTATCTCAAATAAACCCACACGCTTGAGCCCGGCTCAAGCCCTTACCGGACAGTAGTCTAACTACTGCCGGTGGTACTTGGAGTGCCGCCACTCGCAGCCCGCGTGTGAATTTCTGGGGACAACTGTCCCAGCGTCTGAAAGTCAACTTTCTCCAAAAATTACCCCCTTATCCAACCTTATTTACTATTTTACCAACCCCAATAGCCAATAGGAATGCGCCACGTGACATTTCTCTCCCCTTGACCATTCACCACTTGCCACATCAGCATTTACCCCTCTCAAACCTAGTAATTACAGCAATGTCATTGGAGAATGCTATAAGTAGCCCTCTCCTCTTTACATTTTCACAACAACTATCATCATTTCCAAGCTTAAGTGAGAGGGAGAGAAAGAGAAAGGAAGAGAGTGAGGGTGAGGGAGAGCTCCCAAGCCTCCAAGATCAGATTTTTTCAGCCATCTCTTAGCTTCCTCCTAACCTTCTTAATCCCAAGTCTAGTCCGGATTGGTCATGGTGCAACCCATGTCTTAGCCTACTTAAGTTCTAGCCAAAGAGCCTCTTACTTTATACAAGCATTCACCATGACATCTATTCCCTTCTGAACCCCCCTGCTCCTCTAGATTTCTGGTGAATGTATGCTCTGTGACTTGTTGTATACCGGATCCTATCACATTAGAAATTCCTAGTGATCTAGTCCTGTTTTCTAACCTCTTTACATAAGCACCATCACATCCGCCTTCTAGACACGCCATTGGACGTATGATCTATAGTTTGTCAAAATCTCGGATCTTGCCGCATCAGAAATCCATGTGTGCGCGTAGTCCTATCTCGACCACATCATTCATCCCTTGAGATTATTTTTCCACACAAAGTAGACACCATACGTTCGTACAGGTAGAAAGGGTGCCTAACACCTTCCCTCTTTGTAACCGAGGTCTCCTTACCCAAAATCCCAGTTCGCAGATCAGGAGTCAATTCCAAGAAGGAGAATCTTCAGATTTTTCCAACCTTACGTTTTCCGTAGGTTCTAACTAACTGCGGGATTCTGAAATTAATTGGCTAGTGGCGACTCCAATATCCACAAATCAGCCTGCTAATCCCCACTTGTCAAACTATAGAATATGCCAAATTTGCCTGGGCGCCGATTTTTCAGTGTCTACATAATGGCGACTCCACTGTGGACTTACTAGCTCGCACTAGTTGAGACCTGACTTGAAAGTATGTGGTACTTTAATCTCAAGGGACATCATCACTGCATTCATACAAAAAAACATCTTTGGTTACACTTGTTTAAGCATCAATTCAAACTATGACCACTCGATCCCGGGCAGCCATGACTTCTCAGGCTACCCATGATGAGGAGCCGGCGGCTCCGCTAACTTTTGATCCATCAGGGTTAGAACCAATCAATACACCCACGCCAGTACCAGTGGTACAGACAGATTTTCCTGTCACAACAGCCTTGAATGAAATGTCCCAGAACTTCAAAGTATTACAAGAGTTACTGCTTCGCCTGGTACCAAGTATAGTACCAAACACGCAGGCGGCACAGCCTAGCGTACAAAATAACTTAATCCCTCAGACCCCTTTTGCCTTTTCCCTCATTCCTCCAGTAAATCCTGTTCTCCCTCTCCTAGAAGAGTCAGCACAGGATCAATAACAACTAGCAAATGGGAGTAACCCTCTCACACATCTCTATTCAACATCACAACAATTAGGTTACAGCACAAGTTCCCCCTAACGGGAACCACAGACAAGAACTGGTGGATGCCCACAAAGGGTGCTAGTTTCGAGTCCAACTCACTCCCCCTAGCGGGAGTAACATTTCAGAATTGACAGATACCCCAGGCGGGAGCCATTTCTGAACATCGCACCCTCCTCCGAAAGGGAGCGGCATTCAATTCCAGCTACCTCCTGCCACCGGGAGCCCATCTTCTTTCCAACAACCCCCCATTCTCGATCCATATGAAGAGGAAGCAACACAAGCCCTACAGCAAGGGGCAAGATATTTGTAGCAAGGCAAGTCAGAAATCGAGGAATTGTGAGAGCAATTGCAAATGGTACAAAATCAGCTCCATAGGTAGCAAGGAGTAGATCACCCATCCACCAAGTTTAGGGATCTGTGTCCCTTCCCTGATGCCCGGGTACCTCCAAACTTCGAGATACCCAAATTTAAAAGGTATGACGGTAGTGGGTACCCCACATCACATTTAAAAGTATTTTGTGGGGAACTTAATGTGATAGCAGGGAACGATGGAGCCTTGATACGACTCTTCCAGAAATTCCTTAAAGGCGATGCTTTGGATTGGTACACCTCGCTGGACAGCCATCAAATCAGAACCTAGGAAAGACTCTCCCAGGTATTCATTGACAGGTTTTCATACAATCTGATTATGGCTCTAAGAAGGTTTGACTTGGCTGCCTTGAGACAAAAAAGTGACGAGTCCTTATCAGCATACGTAAGGTGATAGCGGGTTATGGCGGCCCGAATGAGAAACTCCATCGATGATGAAGAGCAGATATCCATGATCGTGCATTCAGCAAATCCCAACATTTTAGGATATCTAATCCCGTATCCCTACGTAAATTTCTCCCAATTCATCCGAGCCAGAGCACAGGTGGAAGCTGGGATTAGAGCCGAAACCATCTCTCCATGGCCGCATCAGGCCCTCTCAATCAAAAGAAACAAAGTCGAGGGGAAACCTGTCGGATATGGAAATGAAAATAGTACTACTCCCGTACAACGCAACACAGAGGTCAACAATATCGTCGCTAATGCTCAAGGCAACCAGTACGCTCCGCAACCGGAGCCACAACAAAATAGGTAGTACCAGCCACCAAACCAACAATACTAACCACAGCAAGCCCAGTTGGGACATCAGGCATAGCCGCCTCAATAATAAAAATAACCTAGGGGAAATGCGCAATACAAACAGGCAATGCTAGACAGGAAGTTCACCCCTTTAGCACAAACATACAGTCAGGTTCTGATGATGTTAATGCAAAAGAAACTTTTAACACCACTCCAACCTCGACTTTCACCCAATTCCCAGCCACCATGATACAATGAAATCAGTATTACGCATATCACCAGGCTCTTGGCCATGTAATGGATCGCTGCTTCACTTTGAAACATACAGTCCAAGATTTAATTGAAAGCTAGAAGATCGCAATCACCCTGTAGGCTAACAATATGGCTTAGGCTAACATTCTCTAAAATCCCCTACCATCACATCAAGCGGGACCCAGCACATCCAACACCTCTACCATCAATCACATTGAGGGAGGGCATCCCGCGTACTCCTCTCCACATTATTCCATAAAAGCAATCATGCCCGATATAACAAATCGGACATGGGGATACTAACAAGCACCACCGCCTAGGCCACAGGTATTCCTTAAAGCAGCACCAATAGCACAACCTCTCATCTTCCTCGAAGCAGCATCCAATAAGTCTCACTCTCAGCCTCTCACCTTTCAAGGGGCACCCCCAACGTCCACCAGGTCACATCCTCAACACCTTGCTCCCCAAGGGGCACATTCAGCCCCAACCTCAGCAAATCCAAACAGGTCAGATTCGGAACTCCTCATTCTTCCAATAGGCTTCCCGGATCTAGCCCCATTAACCTTGCAAGGGGCACCCCTGGTCCAAACACTAAGCTTCTTAATGCCTCACCAACTGGCACATACTCGAGGAATCACTCCCACACCTCAAGAGAAGGAAAAAGACTCCATTGCAAAACCCCACCAAGATTCGGCCCCACTCCAAGGGAAATCATCAAGTCCATCACAAATAGTTCCAGCTGCAATCTCTCGGCCTCAAGAACCAATGATATACTTAAAAGGAAGGACGGTTCCCTCCTACAACCTAAAGGTAGTCCCATGGCATTACCCAGAATGCACTGAAGTGGGCAACAACGGGAGGTATTTCAGGAGAGATAACTAGAATCCAAAAGAAACCCGGAGAACTTTGTCGGGAACTACCCATTAAACCAATGCTGCTTACGACATAGCAGCCCAACTCAAATCCATTTCCACACAAATTTTCATCTGGAAACTTTTATGTACATCAAGATCGCATCGAGAAATCTTTGCAAAAATATTGAATGATGCACATATCTCTCCTAACATACCTCCCAAAATGGTGGCGAGTATGATTGAACAACTCCTCGCACCACGAGCCATCACTTTCTCTGATGATGAGTTGCCCCCAGAAGGACGCAAACATGGGCGCTCATTAAACATAGCCGTCCGTTACGAAAATTTCAAGGTCCCACTCATACTCATAAATAATGGATCAAGCTTGAATGTCTGCCCTTTGAGGACTGCCGAACGTTTGGGGATAAAACCATCTTCCTTTCAACCTAGTACTATGAGCGTCCGAGCCTTCGATAACTCCCGGAGGCAAGTCGAGGCAGAAATTGACATTGAGATACAAATTGGACGAAATATGACACTTGTCACATTCCAGGTCATTGACATCCCTGCCTCATTTAACCTTCTGTTGGGGCGGCCATGGCTCCATGCTGCTAGAGCTATCCCATCCACTCTCCATCAAATGGTTAAATTTCCTTCGGGAAATCGAATCATCTCGGTGTTGGTTGAGCTAGAAATTATCCTACTGGTGATGGTCAATATCCCAGAAACCAATATCCCATTGATTGACGTTCAGCACGCAGAGGATGACATATCATATCACAGTTTTGAGTTCAAATTTGTGAACTCAATCGCTAACCTATACCCTCTCGCTGCTGAATATGTCATCCCCCCTGCTGAGCAATTAATTTTAAACTACCAAACCGAATTCCATGAGAAAGGTATGGTAGTGAAGCCAGCACATGCCAACGTGCAAAGACAGGGGCTGGGATATCAATCGACATCAGAAGATCAGGCTGAAAGGTCGAAAAAGAGGCAACCATTCAAATGCACATCCATTAAGTTCATAAGGGCTAGGACAATTTGTGGGGACATAATGATCTCCCTTGAAAACCACCTTCAGTGGCTTAAACTCACAGAACATTCTAGCCAGGAGACCATTTGGCCACCGATAAGGTGGGATAAGATCCTTGGGATATCAAAAGCACATCCTATGCTAGGGGCAGAATCCCCAGATCTATTACATGAGGCTAGGGGCATGGAAGGAGGTCCACCCACGGAGGACCCAAGACCAGAGGTGCCCCTTATAAAAGACACAGGTAAAAACAAGGAGGCACCCACCTCTACCCATCGTCAGGGAGAAACATCCCCATCAACAGCTCAGTAGCACAAGGGGCCGAAGGAGCCCAATCATTGGATCGATAAAGGGAACTGGCCCTCCTTAGATTGGACAGGCATCAAGGTCCCATCACAAGATGAACCTGAGGAGGCAGAAGAGCTCCAACTTCTGGGCGAAGAAATCGAATTGGATTCCGACTTCAAGCCTAGTCCAGCAGACATCATGATCATCAAGACAGATGACCCACAGGAATAGACAGAGCAGAATATCAGGATCGAAAGGGGGAAAGAATTAGGATGGACAGCTATCCCCCTAACGATTGAATCAGCCGGCAAACCACCCACAGATGTCGGCCTAAAAAAAATGCTAATGTAAATAGCAGTTGGTACCCCGAATTAGGACAAGACCAATCATGGTTCACAACACCGTCTTGTTCGGGACCCCTTGGCAACATAAAAAAATCAGAAGATTTTCAAAACACAAAAACATCACATATTCCAAAAAGTACAAAAACACCAAATATTCCCCAAATCTACAAAACATCAGAAAATCCTCAAAATACAAAAATAATAGAAAAACTTTCAAAAATCACTATGGCAAACACTTCACACGTAGCGCCAGAGTTTGAGGTTGATTCGTATGATTTCGATCTAGAATTAGTGTATTAAATATGAGTGTGATTACACTAAAATAACATATCATACTGTAGAGTTAATGTAATTAAGCAAGTGGAAGACTAAGATAAATATATAAAGTATGTAAGTGTTTATCAATCCCTAGAGTATGAGTATGTTACCAGGCTAAATAAATACATGTATGGTTCCAAAATTTACAAAATATCAAGTGTAAAGGTTTAACTAATCCATAGTCCCATAATCCTGGTGACGCAGCTCTAGGTCTACATAGACCCGCCTGAGAGTTGCATGTAGGAGAGCTCCTCCTCATTGTCAAAGAAATCTGGCTCCGTCGCATAAGCCTCATCGTCATCTGCAGCTAAAATAGAGTCTGGTTGATGTTTTAAAACACCGTTCCAGAGTGGGAGTGAGTGATCAACTCAGTGGTACTATAAGGCAAAGGTTAACATGTTATCAATTCAATTAACTAGTAATGATAAAGCAATACAACAATCATATCCTAAGTACTATTAATGTAGGAAGGATATGTGTAATGATGCATGCCCTCGCCCCCACTCCCTCAATGACATCATCTCATGATCGTGCATGGTAAACTCCCTAAACGTGCGTTTCCTCGCCAAAGCACATGCAATGCGGTGCATGAACGTATTAGCCAAGTAATTATTAGGCTTATTCATACAACATGTTCAGGAAGCTAGGATACCTCCCTTTATATCATTTACCCAAACAATGATCCACCTAGGGTCATCAATCCTAGTTAATTACATACGATAGGCAAGTTGTAGGGCATCACCCCTGATGAAAAGCAGTGGATAGGTAAGTTCATGAGTTTACACTCGAGGTCACTACAGAGAGGCTCGTCACCTCAGTGTAGGCCTAATTTATACGCGAGGTTACTACAGGGCCCTCGTCACCTGAATATAGACCGACAACTCGAATACGGTGTCCCATACACCACCATATTCAGCTCACGAGTTTGGATTGCTCACTGGTCACTACGAGGAGGCTCATCAACCCAGCGTAAGCTGACAGCTCGACTACGGTGTCCCATACACCACCATGTCCGACTCATGAGTCTTAGCAAATCTTAGTACCATGGTTAAAACGGGCTTTACATTGGTAAGTGGTACCTTAGATTCAAGCAGTAGTGTCCATACATGGTAAACACACAATAGGCCAATCGGGTTATTTAACAAGTGCGATTGGTATGAGCGCATGTTGAATTGATCGATGTAGACCGCGTAAGCACTCTGCATGGCCTAACCACTGTTGACAATCACCGAACGGATCGGATTCATCGAACGTGTCTAATGTGGCGAAACTAGTTCAGTGACTCAATCGGGAACCATTACCAATTGCCTAGACTACGTAGTAGTCCCAATCATACTCAAATGCAATAGGTAGTCACATATGTTAATCATAATAGTATTTAACAAACAATTTAAATATATTTCTCATTTAAGCATTTTATCAAACACATTGAACATGTTGTTATACATATGCGTTTTATCCATAAATCACATAGCAGAAAGTTACATTATATAAAGGAAACTACAAATATGGATAAGGTAGTTGAGACTCCCATCTCAACACCCTTGTTGGAAGCAATTTATCAAACAATTTCTCATTCAGACATTTTATCAAACACTTAGACTACATAATACTATATACACAAACTAAGTTAGTTATAGCATATATTATGGCAAATCCTTTCATAAAGGAGTTGTCATACACACAACAAACATGTATTCTAGATTAATAGTTGTTCACTCCCCAAGTATAGGGTTGTGATGTAGTAATAAACTCGGTGAGACCGAGGTCGAATCCCAAGGGACTGATACTTGTACGTTACCTGAAACTAGGTAGAAATAGAACTAGCCTAAGATGAAATCTAAATCCAATATAAAGTGATGAATAATGGTGAGAGATTAATCTAAAACTTAAGAGAAATCAGAGATAAGAAACTAGGGATTCAGAGGATCCACTTGTAGAGATCAGGGAGATCTTATGCCTGCTTCAAAAATCATAAAAATTAAACTGAACTTCCTCTGATATAATTCTAAAGAGATGAAAGGTATATGAATTAGAATAGATTCCATCACCAAACCATACCCAGGAGACAAAGTCAATAAAAGAATTAAACTAATTACCAACCAATCAGATGATTATGAAGGTTAGGAAGGGTACCGACATCCAACCATGCCCAGGAGACGATGGCGAACAACAGGGCTTCCTAACGTCATAATCAAAATAAGGAAAAGAAATACTCAAAGACATTGCAAACCTATTGTAATTTCAGTCACAATAGGCTATTAAAAACAAAAAATATTCCCATAATAAAATTAAATCAAAAACCCCTTCAATCTAAACAAAAGGCACAAGCAACAAGTTCTCCCATCACACTACAAGTTTCACCTCTTAGCCCTAGCTAAGAGGTTTAGCCTACCATGATTAGGCTATCCTCAAATTAAAAAGATTAAAACAAAAAAATAGAAAATATAACTAAGAAAAGGGAATAACTCTCCGTCTTAACTTCTTCAAAGTAACTTCCTGCACGTTCTAGCTACGCCTCCACGGCTCCCCCCTTCACCCTCTCTTCTCTTTCTTCTTATAGGCAACAAATGTGTGCGTAGCCTTTACGCACGGCAGAAGACGGTGCGTACGTAACAGAGCTTACGCTGGATGTTGGTGGGCCCTACTTCTTAGTGTCAGGTGAAAGATCCACACTGTTCATTAGATTCTGCTCGAAAAACTATTTAGAATTTATTGGTTTTGGGTTAGATTCGGTGTGGCCCACGGAACGTTTCATTGCACCGTCCGTCTTCCGTTTAGATAAGAAATTCACACGATCGCTTGTATGGGACCAGAAAGGAATCATATCTAGGGTCTTGGCCATCCTCCAGAGCAAATGAACGGGTCAGATCATCTAATGGAATAATGGGTGAGGCCCACTGTCAAAACCCAGTGAAAGCATGTCCGTCACTGGACGTGCGAAACGTCTCTGTTTGGACGTTTTGTGCAAAAAATAGGTGGGGTCCACTGTGATGCTTGTCCTAGAAATCCACTCCCTCCATCAGCTCCTGTACATAGTGTTGGCCCATGGCCTCTAGTTTAAAGTAGATCTGACTTCAGGGTGGGCCACACGCTTCACCGATGTATGGACAACATTCACCATTAAAAATACAATTGGCTTCACGTAAGCC